>NC_092205.1:103142600-103214924 GCF_043381705.1 Parasteatoda tepidariorum | reverse complement strand
CCTCCGCAGAGGATCAAAATTGTGATGGCATGTCTTCGGATCATCCTCCGGGATGTTTCCCAGACCGTCGCCAATAGCCCATTGTGCAGCTCTAGTGCGACGTAAATTAACAACAACAACAACAACAATTATAAGACAAAGCATTATGCTCAATAAATCTTACACAAGTATATCTTTCCTGTTCTTAGAATACAAATCAAAATTCAACATTAACTACTACAAGATTATGCATATTAAAATTAAATAATTCAATTTTACTCTTTTTTTTTAAAAATCACTAAATATTGAATTCATTCTGCTCTCATCCAACAATTAATCACAATTATACAAATAATAGTTTCATCGCTAAAACCTGTGCAAAATTCATCTGCCGCTAGTCAGCAAGTCTTACATGAAAATAGATTTGGCGCTGCAGATTTGAAGTGTTAGTGACGGCTGCTAAAATAGTTCCCCGTCTAAAATATAAATTTGAAAATCATTTCAATAACGTCGTTATGCTAGAATGGCATCACTTGCATTAAAGACTACTGCTAGTTACTGTTTGTTTCGAAATAATATACATCCTGAAATTTATCAGAATGACTTAATAGAAATTCGTTTGTAATTATTTTCGATATCATTTTAATCATTAAGATGATGTTTATATTTATTTTCAAATTATTTGGATACACTTCTTAACTGTTGCCGGTCCTCTTCCCTGTTAATTAGAAACAATATGGCGGCCGCCAATGTGCAAACACCTGACATCTCAAGTTTTTATACAGAAAATGCATGCAAAACAGTTTCTGTCAATATGCGTTGTGGTCCCCATTGCAAATCTGGAGATATCAGTGAAGATATTCTTCGAGCTGAATTTCACGAAATGTTTCGTCAATGCATTGATCAAAAGTGAGATATTTTACTTGATGTAAACAATGATTTGACATCTCGGATGAAATCTTGTTTAAATTTTTATTGCTGTTTCATACTCGATGCTTTGTTTTTTTCATACGCAGTTCAAAGTGCATCCTTTCTTTTTTTGGTTAGCTAAAGTATAGTTTATTCTGTCAGTTCTATAATCGACAAGTTTCTATGACTATTGCATGAAAACGTTATTTATCGGCAAATTTAATCAAGGGTAATTGTGATCTGCAAATATTGGTATCTGTTGATTAACATAGTATTGCAATATTTAGTAAGTTGATCACTTGTTTGTAGGACAGCAACTCAATGGTCCACTCAGAGGAGTAGTCAACTTGTAAAGTATTGTTTCCGCCAGCTTGGTGATATTACATAGTTAATAATGATATAAAAAAAAACACCAAGTAATCAACATACAGAAGTGATTAACTTCTAAATATTTCTTTAAATTTTAAGGAAAGCATTTTATTTCCTTCTACTATCGTTAGTCTGTATACTTTCTTGTATGCATTTAACATTAAACTTTTATTATATAAACCAGACATATCTTAAATAACCAAGGGAATATTCAATTGAACTGACAGCACTGAGGGGCGATTGCCATCGACAATGTCAATCTTCTATTAAAAGGTACCCCGTCATAGAATCGAGTTAGTATGTCTTGTATACTAGTGAAATGGAATTGAATAATTGTACTGATAGACACCCTACAGCACTATGGCTCATAACTACATAATTATAAACCACAATTGTTGCCAAAATCATAAAATTAGAGGATAAATTTCTCATCCATACTTACGTTTTAAAATATTGACTTATTTTGCCATTCATATTATGCCAATTCCATGTTACTAGGAGAACACAACAAAATATAAACATATAATAGTATCGTTCCATTAACAAATACATTAGTTTTTTTATAAACTATTTTGGGTATAATATGAGAAATAGTATTTTTTAAGTATTTTTAATGATAATAAAAGAAAGTTTTTTAATATTTGTGTTTGTAGCATCAGTAGCTATTTGTCACTTTCTATAGATCATTTAGTGTATATTCAATGTCTCCTGTTAATTTGAAATTTTTTTTTCTTGATAAACTTTTAAAAAAAAATCCCATGGGAATATTTCCGTATCGTGATCAGTTGCGCCAACTACAATCGTCAAGGTGCTAAATAGATTTTAATCTTGCAATTTTTTTTTAAAATAAAAAATACACATAGATGTTTGCCCGGAAATTGCAAAAACTCTTGGCAAATGTCTTGGTGCAGGTACCAATATGAAATTCTTATCTAAGTAAAATTAAGCATGTAAAAATTAGTGATGTAACGAATAGTGATGGGGCCGAATACCGAATATTCGGTGGCCGAATACTTACTTTTTAAAAATTTCTCTTTTGATTGAAATTTTGTAATTAAAGTAATTTTAAATTAAAAATTAAATAAATATTAACAAGATTGCTTTTTTAATCTTTGTATAATTAAAAAAATTTTAACAACTTGATTGATTTATTTTTTAATAATTTAAATATCTTGATGCCAATAACAAGGCAATATGGCTTTTATAAATCTAAATAATTAATAATAGCATATTTTAGTTATAGTTATATTGTAATTTATATGCTATTTTATTTAAAATAAGAACTCATTACTACTGTTAAATGTATTCTTAACTTTTTTTTTTGCCAGAAAAATTATTAAAGCCCAGAAAATTAAGAACTTTTTAAAAAGTTTCACTTTTGAAATTTTAATTTTGTAATTAAATAATTTTCAAATTTTAAATTAAAAGTGAAATAAATATTAACAAATTTGCTTTTTTAAACTTTCTATATTTTAAAAAATATTTGTATTTTAATGTAAAAGATTCCAATGCTTGTTTAAATACATATGATGATAAATTTGCAACAAGAAAACGTTTTTATTTATGTAACATTATTAAATACACTTATGTATTATACAACTTAAATTGAGTAAATGTTAGATTTTCTAATAATTAATGCAGTGAAATGTAACTCTGCAATATTCATGATTAAATATATAATTAAAAGATAAATTAAATATATTTTTATTAAAAAGATAGATTAAATATATTTTTATTAAAATATCTTTCTTTATTATTATGAATTTATTCAGCCAAATATCTAATAAAATTCATATTCAGCCGAATAACTTCATTATTTGGCCGAATAACTTCAGTATTCAAAAGGGCCGAATAGTGACAGAATATTCGTTACATCCCTAGTAAAAATAAAATGTTCGAAAATCTGGCTTTTAATTTGATAATCACTATATGTTGTTAAAAAATCCTAATTTTGAAAATCAACCTACATTTGAAATATTTTAAAATATTGTGCAGTGTTTTTGCATACATGTGTTAAAAAGTTGATTTTCATTTTACAATATGTCTATAATTAAAATTTTTATAAATTTGTCTCAACATGCTTTTTTTTAAGCAATTAAAAATACAGTTTGACGGTCGCTTTAGAGCACTAAATCCTGATAAAATATCTACATATAACTCAACTTTATTTAAGGAACGTTCGAGGATACTATTGAATTTTATAAAACATCAGTGATTATTTAATTACATAGCAATAACTGTGGAACCTGGTCATTCAAAATGCTGTTTATCCTTAAAATTATTATTGTATTTACAAGCTCAACTATCTTAAATATGTTGAAACAGTTTTTGAATTAAAGCTATTTTTCTTCTCAGGAAAATCTTAAGAAAATTTTCTTAAGCATTAAACATTTTCGCCTTAAATAATCTTTTCCTCGTTTTTAAATTTTCACTAGAGAAGGGATATGAATTATAATTTAAGATCTCTAAATATTTTAGCAATACTTCAAGGGCAGAGAATTTATGAATCATCAGTTTAAATTCCGATAAGTTGCCATGATAAGAAATTAAAAAAATTAATACTAATGCAGATGGAAGAATTTTTTAAAAATCATATAGTCATATTTAGGAGCTATTTTGACTGTATTTTAATTTAAAAATCCTCTTAAAAAGAGTTTTTGTATAATTATCACTTTAGGTACTTGTGCGTTCTATTACTGAGTGAATAAAAAAGAGTGTCATTTAGGCACTTTTTAAATATTTTTTATTAAAACATAATAAATGTTTTTTTTTAAAATAAAATTGTTAAAGTACAAATTCACATTTTAATGAGCAATATTTGATTTCAAGCCTTATTTAAATCCTTATAATTCCTATATTAAAAATTATATAATACCTATATAAAATTAAATACAATTCACATATATTAAAAATTCTATTTTAGCATGATTTTAAGTGCTATTCCTCAATGAATAAGCTAAGATGTGAAGAAAAGAAAAATGTTACCTTATATAGTATAGTTTAAGTCATGTATTTAATGTTGTTAGAATTTTAATGATGAATTTCTGAGAGAAAAACTGATTGTACCAGTTTGTCTCAGCATGGAAACATTCATGAATATTAACTATTTCTCCCTCCTTCTTTGCTTTTTCTGACCTTTTCATAATTCAAAGTGAAAGCAATGGAGGGAGAACAGATCTGTTTAGAAGTGGATTGGTACACAGAGTTAAAATCATTTTTTGCTTTCAGAAGGCGAATTGAACCAAAGAAAACAAAAAAGAAATCAAAGTCCAAAGAGAAACAGAAATCAAAAGTAAGTTTACTCATTTATTTAACTTATTTTAATTATTTTTTTTGTAAAAAAAGTTGTTGAAAATAATTATATAAATTTTGCTTTTTTTTGTTGTGTTTTTTTTTCTTTGTGCATTCTATTCTGTTCATTTGTAATGTTTGTTAAATCACAATTTCTTATTAATAATAAATGTAACAGAAAATTTTGTTTGTATTAGGCCAAAGCCTATTTACAATTGGTGTTAATTGCTGACTATTTTTTCTGAATTAAATCTATATCTGTCTATTTTCTAAATCTGTCTGCTGTCTATTTTCTGAATTAAATCTATCTGTAAAAAAAAACTTGTTGAAAATAGTAATAGTTATTATTTTAAAAGTATTATATTCTTTTATAATTCAGATGAAAATAATCATATAATTTTTTTTCTCTCTTTTTTTTTGTGTATTCTATTCATTTATGATGTTTCTTGAATCATAATTTCTTATTAATAATAAATGTAACATGAATATTTTATTTGTATTAGGCTAAAGCCTACTTACAATTGGTGTTAATTGCTGTCTATTTTTCTGAATTAAATCTATTTTTCTGTTAAGACTATCTATTTTTCGGAATGAAATCTATTTTTCTGTTAAGACTATCTATTTTTCTGAATTAAATTTATTTTTTCTGTTAAGACTATCTATATTTCTGAAGAAAAAAAATTTGACACAAAGGACATTTTAGTGTATGTTTGTTAAAATTTCAACTACATACTAATTTTATTGTTTTTATTTGTGAAAATTTTTATACACATCCCACTTTCAGTAATTTTTGTTCTTTTTTTTATGGAGAAGTTATGAAAAATTAATATGAAGTCTCAATACCATTAAACTGACTCTTAATTTTTGTAATAACTGTTTTTATAAGTGAATTTTTTTTTAATTATGAATTATTAATTTATGCGCATGAACCATTTAAAAATAGTTTTTTGTTAGTTTAAATATTTTTTAAAAATTGACTGAAACAAATGCATATCAGTAAGACTGAAACAAATGCATATCAGTAAATGTTAAAATACTAGAATGTATAATAATTCATTTTTCAAGATGGATCATTATACAGTAGGGAACCGATTATCCGGAATGATCGGGACCATCGCTATTCCGGATAACTGATTTTTCCGGTTTTCTGAATCGCTACAAAAAGCCGTTTTTTTATTGTTAAACCCAACTTAAAATAGAAAAATATTTAGAAATAATCTTAAAAAGAAGAAAAAACGATTAAGTAATACACTAATGATTATTTCTAAAATGATGGTAAGGTAAACATCTTTCAAAAAAGAAAGAAAAATCCTAAAATCTTATAAAAAAAATTTTTTAAATAGCGGGAAAATTTATCGAATTTCGTTCCGGTTTTTTGGTTTTCCGGTTTTCTGATTTCCGGATAACGGGTTCTGTACTGTATTTTAAGTAGTTAGTCATAAATCAGTATCAATGTTGTATTGTTCGGATACAAAGAAATTATTTAACTTTTTGTGTTGGGACAAAGCTGATGGAATCCAATTTTGGAAATTTGTCATGTATATTATTTTGACCAACAGAATTATATAATTTACATTAAAAATAAGAAGTTTTCTTCTAGTTGTTTGACTTAACTATTCTAAATATTTAATGTTAAAAAATTAATTATTAAATTTAGACAGACAATTATAAAATTACAACAAATACACAATCTATTTAAAGCTTTCCCATAGAGAATAGAATAATTAGATTAGATAAAGTTGACCATGGTAAAATAGCATAGAGACTGATCAACGCTACAAGTTAACAAGCAACTATGTATTATTTGTTACTATTCATGGTTTGTAGCATTTTTAAGAAGTGCTTAACGGTTTTTATTTCCGATTTTTGTTTTTTAAAAGTACTTAAAGGAGCTTTTTTCATGGGCTGTTTTTAAAAAGTGCTTAGTTTTCCTTTTTCGAAAATGATTTTTTCTTTAACATGTCAATTTTTGCCACTTTTTATGCAAAGGGTGTTTTTCAAAAAGTCTTTGAAAATTATTTTGCATTTTGTTAATGTTTAATTTTTTTTTGTTGTTGTTGAAAGATTTGGCTACACACCCTGGAATTGCATGAAACCCCAAATCCAAGGTTAAATCAGCAACAGTCTTAACTTTTGAGGCTTTTATTATGAAATTCTGTAAAGTAATATGGATAACTGCTGTACTGACTGTTATTACTCAGGGCGCGTAGCGTTTGTAAAAAGTACTTAAAGGTGCTTTTTTGGGGATTTCGTTTTTAAAAGCTTTTAAAGGTGCTTTTTTCAGCTGTTTTTAAAAAGTGCTTTTTTTTCCACGATTAATTTATTTTTCTTCAGAGATATCGGATGGATCCCATGCATTTCACGAAAAATGGGGTGTTTGCTACATAATCATTCACGCGGACTTCATGTCGTACCCACGTTATGACTTGCGCATGCGCGCACACTTACAACCGAAACCCGAGTGCTCTAATTCGGATAGAGAATATCAGATCCTTATGAAATGTTTTTCTTTTTAATTTAATTTAATTTTATTCTTGTTTATTTTATTTTACTTCTATCACTTTTTTGACGTAGGGGGTAAGGGTACTTTTGTTCTGAGTTCAGGGTCAAGTTGAATTCACTCGGTGATGTGGGAAAGTACTGATTGTTTTGATTTACGTCCGTTTCTTTTTGGGTTTTTTTTAACGGTAAAACTCTTTATAAAAAGTTTTTGTTTTTCAATAATATCATTGATTGAATATGAATTTTTTGAGTGCTTCAAATTTTTTGTAAAGTGCTTGAAAAGTTTTTAAAAAGTGCTTATTTTTGATTCAAAGATTTGGCTATGCACCCTGTTACTTGAAAGCCAATTTTTGATAAAAATGACATAAATTATCAAGAAGGTTTTCTAACAAATTCATCCGTCAAAAGACATCAAAAACAAATAGTGCAAATCAAAACTTCTTCTTGTGTAATGGATATTAATGGATATTCTTTTATATTTTCTTGTAATGGGTTTACCACACTTTTTCACACAAAAACTTCATCTGAGAAAATCAACTCCAAAAATGCCCTCTGTTTTTTATTTTTTATCTGATGTTATTGTTCTGTTTTTATATTTTTGTTTATATTAATTTGATTTTCTTATGATTCTTATCAGGGTTGGCAAGATTTTGCCGCAGGTGGAAAAAACCATGTTAAACACCGGTAAATACGGGTAAAAACCGTCCTGGTAAAAACAGGTTTTTGCCAAGTAAATTGGCAAAAAGTGGCAAAAACCTATATTTTCCAAGATGAGAGGACAAAAACACATTTTTGATACAAAATTATTCCTAAAATTGAAATATATACTATGAATATAAATAATTACAAAAAAATTAACAAAATTATTATTCCATAATTAAATGATAATGTAATAATATATCATTTTAGTAGTTTAAAACATTATTGATTGGAAAATTTGTGATTATTCTCTTTTTTCCAGTGAAATGAACTTATTTTAAATTAATATAACTATAATTTAAAGCATAAAATATCTATCAACATGTGTAGTTAATTATTGTACAAATAATAATTTTTTATAATAAATAATAATATTATACAAATAATAATATTTATTTATTTGTAAAAAAACATTTATTTTAGGATTCTAAAATGAAAAGAGATCAAAAACTTTCAATCTTTTAAAAATTATTACCCTTATATTAATTATTAATATGTTAAAAATAATTTTTTCATGTAATGTATCAGAATTATTATTCCTTATGATTGAGTTAAATTTGTTTCAAGTATTTTGTAATAATATTTAATCAGCTATTTAGATAATTTGGTTTTTGCCGGTTTTTACCAGGTTTTTGCCACTGTCCTGGCAAAAACCCCTTTTTGCCGGCAAAAATTCCAACCCTGATTCTTATACTACTAACTAAATTCATAATTTGTTAAAACCATATGTAAATAGCATATTTTAACTTTATTCAATGCATCATAGAAACGTCAGAATAATATATTAGCTCAGTTAAGCCAGATATATCCAATATTGGTAGTTGCCCTGTTTCTTCAAAATTAGTCCCACGGTGGAGTGGTTGTATTTCCTGGTTTCCAGAAGAACACTGAAATCGAGCATCAACGGCTGCTGTCAGTAAGCGACCACTTTGATCTGCCTCCATATCGATCCTCATTAAACTTCCGTAAAGTGCGTTTACTTTGTGTGCTGGTCATCGATCTACCAAAGTGGAGGAGTTATCCTTCTGCAGAGGATCAAAACTGCGATGGCCTGTCTTCGGATCATCCTCAGGGATGTTTCCTAGACCATAATGCAGCTCTTGTGTAACGTAAATAAAGTACCTAAGTACTTCTTCAAAATTATAAAATTAACTATTCATCTAAGCGTATTGGAACTTGAGTCAATAAATATATAAGAGATTAATTTTGCGAAAGTAATAAATTTTTTTATGATATTTTTAAATAATAATAATCATTGTCAATGGCTTGACAACCCAGGGTGGGCCTTGGCCTTCTCAAAGAGTTTTTTCCAGGGTTAACCTTTTTTCCTGCTAAAGTTTCCCAGTTTTTAGTTTTTCAGACCAAGAGTTCTCTTTCTAGGCCTTCTACCCATCTCAAATTCGGCCTGCCTCTTTTTGTGGTACAGTCTTTGTTCATTCTGATAGCGTGGCCTGCTCATTATATTCTTTGTTGTTCAATAAAGTTAATAATGTCGGGTTCATTATGGGAGTAATAAAGCTCTACATTTGATCTTCTAAGCCACTCACCATTTTTTTAAAATTCCTCCAAAAATACTTCTCAATATCTTTCTCTGAAAGGTACCCAACATAGCCTCACTCATACAAGATAGGGTCCAGGTTTCACAAGCATATGTTAAAATTGATCTTTAAAGAGATTTATATAATAAAATTTTTGTTTTTCTATGAATTACATTAGATTTTAAGCATTTCCGAATTCCATTAAAACATTTATTGGCTATAGTAATTCCTCTTTGTATTTCCATTGTAATATGTTGTTGATTACAGAACCCAAGAAAACGAAATTGTCAACAACCTCAAATTTATATTCTTCAATTTCTAAATGGATGATTTTGAAATAATATTGTGTTATATTATAAGATAGACTTTGGGTCTAATAATTAAAAGAAAAAAAATCGCCCATGCACTTAAAACATTCTGATCGTATGAGTATTATAATATCTATTCTTCACATAGCAAGGTTTCAGATATTGTGTGATTTGAATTTTTAAAAAGAAATGCCTAAATTGAGTTTCAGATGTAAAGCTGAGTTTATTTAACATCTGTATAAATGATTGCTTGTTTTTTCCAAAGCTTAACATTTTGATGTTTGATTTCAGAGAGAAACTGCAGAATTGCCAGTTCTTCAGCCCCCATTTTTAGCAGTGAGAAGCAACCCGTCGTCCTTTGTCGTTTTTGCTATTGTTCGTCTTTGTGTCTTAGAAAAACAAACCTGTGAGGCTACACGCCTATATCTAAAGAGCATATCATCACCTTCTACTGATTCTGAGTCTGATGATGATGATGATCGCAGCAATGATGGATCTAGAGTGCCTAAGGTATATTTTAATACTTTGTTTTTTTGTAATTTGTTCAAAAATAGTTAAAATTATATAATTTTCATCATTTGAAAAGATTTGATTACTTAACACTTGAGTAATTCTGAAGTATGCTACTTACTTTGGTCTTCTGTAATTTGTTCATAAATAGTTTCAATTATATAATTTTTATTATTCGAAAAGATTTTATTATTTTGAACTTGAGTAATTCTGAAGTATAATATTTATTTTGGTAATTTGGTCTTTTGTAAAGGAAAATTTAGTTGCAAAAGATCCTTAATACATTTTCCAGTTGCTATTTTTTCTTAAATTGACTTTTAAATAGTTTTTTTAAATGTTTTTTTTATCGAAAAATGAAATTTCTCTAAAAATATTTTTAGCAAAAATATTTGTATCATTATGTATTTGACAAATTGATGAAACAAATAAATAGCAGTACAAACTATAAATTTTATATTACAATTTCAATGTAATATAAAGTTGCTGGCTACTACATAAGTTTTTGAATTATTTTTTCTTCTGAAATATTATTTTTTCTGAGATTTATAAGCTATGACTAGTTAAATTTTGACTCTATGCTTTGGACAATAAATTAATCTTGAAACATCTAAATATCCATAAGAAAAATTTCTGTGTTAATATTAAAACATGATAATTTGTTTTCGATAACCTTTAATATTGTAAAATATTTTCCATAATAAGGAAAAAGTTTACTTAGCAGGGGTCTGTTTAGAAGAAATTTGGGTCCTTTAACCAACTCTACACAAAATATCTTTTCATAAAAACGGCCCCTTCACAAAATATTTTAACTTAAACACGGACCCTTCACAAAATATTTTATCTTTTACTCGGACCCTTCACAAATTTGTTTATCTTCATTATTGGTTTGTTAATCGAATAAACCCTTCCCAGGGGGGTGGGGGAAAGAAAGATAGACGTAAACGAACTAAGTTTTGTCTTTGGCAGCCATTTCTTCGTTTATTCCTCCTAAATTAATATTCTGCGTTCAGCAGTATAGGCTCAATACCAAATATTTGTATGTTGCATCTCTAATTAAGTAGCAGCAATTGCTGTTCATCTTTTAAATTTAAATTTTTTTTAAATTATTATTTTACAGTGTTGAGCATAATTTTGTATCTCTTTACAATTAAAAAACTCCTTGAAAAAGTTTTTTGCAGTAACAGGACCCTATTTGCACAAATTCACAAAAGCAGGACCTGGTTGAAAGAATGTGAGTTAACGTTTATTTTATATTCACAAGTTACGAGTAATTTTTTCACAATTTTACAAAAACGGACCTTTTACAAAACGTCTGCACAGACCCCTGCTTAGTTACTAGAGAATTTAAAAGATTTCTACAAAATTTCTTTCCATGTAATGTTACTCTACATTTGTTTTGTTCTAACGATTCTTTCTAATTCTTATATTGGTTTTCTATCTCCTTTTACAGATTGTTGGTATTGGTTTATGCAGTGTTTTTGAGTTAATAAAAGAGAGCCAAAAAAATCATCCACACTTTTGTATGAGAGCCCTTGAAGCTTTATTAGACATGCTGCAAGGCCAACAACCCGAAGGACTGAAATATGAGCCTTCTGAAGTTATCGGTAAAATTTTTATAGCTCCAACTGTTGCCTTTATATGTCTATAAATTTTAATAAATATTTGTCAATATTAAATGACTAAAATATTTGTTGTAAAGAAAGACCATATTTCACAGCAGTTATATTACAAACTTAATATGTAAAGTAATAACCATTCAAGTCAGTTAATAGCCGACCATTTATTTCAGACACTGTCCACAAAGCACAAAATTCTTATTTTCATATTTTGTAAGATGTTTTGTTTACACTTTTATTTAACCAAAAAATACGCTACATACAAAAGAGGTTGAAAAAATGAAGTATTCCCTATGTCTTTCCTGATCGTGATTCAGAGATGATTGTGCTCCGGAAAAAATCCAGATTTTTCGGTAAACACGATCTGGAAATCCAAGGTCCTGAAGATTCAAGAAATTATTGCTCAAATTCATGTAAAAAAAATTTATGTTTTATTTAGAAATATTAGAACTCAAATTTATACTTGGCATCTCTTTCATTTGTAAATATTTTTCTATTAGAGTTAATGAATGTGATTAGAGATAAAAGTAAACTTGTGCATAATTATTCATTTGAATTATGCTGCATATAATTTATTTAGAATTTCATGTTTTGAAAATATCAAGGATTTAAATTTATAAAGACGTTAATTTTTTGAAAAACGTAATTAATGATTTTGTTGGAGAAATTTTCAGGATTTTTGAATTGGACTCACAATTACTCCTGGTGGTTGTAAAGTAGGTTTAGATTGTTATTTATTTCTTTATACCAAAAAGAACTTGAAAACTTAAGATCTCCCTTTTGAGTACGTCCTCTTCCAGGAAATAATTTTTACAATCACGAGTATAAAGTAGTATATTTATTTTCATACGAAAGAGTTTGAAAAGTTAAATTCTTGCAGTTGTATTATAAAATGTTCAGTATTTAAAAATAGATATATTTTCATTTCATTTCAGATTCAATGTTTGATTTATTATTGGATTTATCATCCTCGTTCTCAACGGACCAACCACAGAGTAGTTTCTCTGCAAACTTAACTCCTTACGCTTGTGCCTGTCTTCTAAGCCTTGTTGTGGCCAGGGGAGACACTGGCAAGCTTCTATCTGCTGCCTCCGCATTACTTATGAGCTCTCAAGCCTTAGCATCTGAAGAAATCCCTGTAATTTGTTTTCTATCTCATTACTTGATGATATTTTCATTGTGGTCAATGCATTTTATTTTACTCCTTATTTTATTTCTATGACATTTTAATTAATGTACCAGGGATTTAATGAAATTAAATATTTCTGTGATAAGTGAAAATGTACATTGTTCTTTTTTTAATGCCATATTTTCACACAGTTATATTTCTGTTTATATGTTATTTGTTTAAAAATTAAAATGCTACAAAGTGTTTACAATTACTTTCAATTTAATTTAAAGTTAACCAGATGCAGTGTTGGTAAGTTTTTGACGATTGATGGTTTTATCAAGTTTTAACCATGGTTTTATCCGTCGTGTTGAAACCCTCTTTTTGACGAGTGCCAAAATTTTAGTGTAAGACTAATTATAAGGTATTAGAAATAAATATATGTATAAAATTGTGATCAATCAATTATATTCGTAAATTATTTTGATATTTCCTTTCCCTGAAACATACAATTGCAATGAGAAAAAAAAGTTTTGAAGACCTCCGTACTCCAAGTTCATTTTCCAGTTTTCTATGAAATTTTAAACCATTCTTTCGGTGGATGCTGAGCTGCTTAACAGAAAAATCGGCAGTATTTCTTTCCTTTCCAATAAATAAGAAAAGTATCTTTAGAGTATAGTTCTGCAGAAAAAAAGAAGAAAAAAAATATTTGCTTTTGTATTTTTCTCAGCTATTTTATTGCTTCAACTCATTCTTTACTCTGTTTTTTAAATTTAAGATTTATAAATTTGAAGATAAAAGTATAACAGTTTTAGTTATTCCTATCATTTCAATTAATTTAGAGTTTTGATTATTCCTCTAACAGTTTTGGTTATTCCTATCATTTCATTTAGTTATACCTATCATTTCAATTAATGTTATTATAATGCTTTTTTAAATTTATTGTTGTGTTTTTGTCAGAGAAAATAGTAACTTCATTAAGCCATGAAAAATCCTTGAAATTAGTCATGGAATTGAAAATCTAAAATGTAGCAGATACCCTGTAATTATGCATTAATGTAATTAACATAAGTTTACTAACATTAGAAATATTCAAGCACACATAAGTAGGAGTACAGAAAATTCTCAGAGCTTCATATTCCCTATGAATAAAGTTTCTTTTTGTATCAAAATTTCTCCAAAAATGTAAGTGTTTTTTTCTTTCCAGTACAATGAATTTTTCAAAATATTTTTGGAAAATGAAGTTTATGTTACAAAAAAATTAATTTGATTTTACACAATTCCCGAATAAACGAGTATATGTGTTATATAATGATAAGAGTCAAAATATATTGAAATAGCAATAATTTATTATAATTTTAAGGTCCCTTTTTATTAACTTTAGGAATTCAAGCTAATAAATACAAAAATTGGTTTATGTTTTTTTCTAAAAAGAAAAAGTTTTGCAAAGCAACGCATTTTTTTAAGCAAAATTTTTTAGAAATTTTCTTAGACCAAACATTTTCTCATTGCTGTCTGAATTTCCTCCAAAGCCTCCTATAATTAATAACAACAAATATAGAGAATTAATAATATATATATATATATGTTGAGAACAGATTGGAAAGCACTTTATTTTTACTTAAACTTTATGACGCTTTTCAATAGGTTTTTGATGCATCATGTCAACGCAATAAATAACTCATAGTTATTTCATGTAAACTGAATAGATATAATATGCGTTCTAATTTTGGCAGCTTTTTTTATAAGTGATACATAATATAAATCATATTTATCGAAGATTGTAATGCAAGTATTGTGTATGATTTAGTATCTAATAAAATGTCAAAATAAATTTGCCGCAGGGTTTTGACGAATTTCAAAAGTTTTTGTCACTTTTCAATAGATTTTTACGCATTATAACAAAATTATTAACTTTTTTTTTAATAAGAAATTCTCAAGTTAAGTTTTTAAAGTGCGTCAAAGTATTAATCTTTAACAAAATATCATTTTGGAAAAAAATCAAGGAATATAAATATTTTTTTGAATGCTTTGTATATAAATAGCAATTATTTTTTATTTTTTACTTTACTGGATGAAATTTTTTGAAACTTACAATCAAATTTACTAAAACCTTACTTTTATTTAGAAATATTTCTTTTAAATTTTATGTAAACATGTTGGTGTTTGGGCAACTGTATAAAGGATGCTTCACTAAGTGAGTGCTTATAATGTAACAAGTGCTTATAATGTAACAAGTGCTTATAATGTAAAAACAATTTGTTTAAAGCCTTAGTTGGGCTGCTAAACTGAAGCACATATTATTTTTTTATTTTATTATTTGCTGCTGCTTAAATTTTATGCATTATTGATAAAACAGCACAAATTGTTTTTAGACTCCTGGTATAATGTCTTCTTTGCAACGAAGTGTCCACGCAGTTTTATTTGGAAAAACTGTGGGTCCAGATTGGTGTTCAAGAGGTTTTCCTAGCAGTGCCCTCTGTGGTTGGTTTTCAGTACAAATTCCAAAAAGTATGATCTCTTGATTTAATAAAAGTTTCTGACATTAATTTTTTCTTTCAACACATTGTTAATTATTTCTTATTCAACACATTGTTAATTATTTCTTAAGAATTTTAATTAAAAGCATGTGGTGGTCATTACTATAACAATTTCAATTTTTTGAATGACTCATCAATATGTATATATGTTCTTATGTAGGGTTGCTAATCCGCAGAGAAAATACAGGGAGTTCACTTGAAATAGGGAGAATGCAGGGAGAAATCACCTGAAATAATAGGGAGAATGCAGGGAATTTTTGTTTTTTCTTTACAAACTACGGAAATACAGGAAATTTAGTTGCTTATTTTTGTCTTTTAAAAAATGGTGACATCTGAAAGCGTAATCTGTGAGATATTTAAGGATGGAATTTCAACTATACTAAACTATTTAATTTACTATGACATTATTTAAGTATGTTCAGCTTTTCCTTTTCTTTTCCTCTAAGTTTTTCCAGCAATTAAAGCTAATAAATATAGTTAGCTCAATATAGCTCACACAAGAGCACAGTAATTGTTGTATTTCCTATTAATATATTGTTCGTAATATAGACAGATTAAACACAGGGAATTTTTTTAAAGTTTTGAATCACAACCCATGTTATGGTGTAAAAGTTATGAACAATTGCTTCATAATCTGTATCAATTTTCCATTAAAAAAAAGAAGAAAGAACTACACACAAAATTAAAAAAAATCTCCATTTAAAATCACCATTTTTTATGAAGTTATTGTTAATAAATATAAAAGAAACTGAATGGGGATTCTTGAGGGATTTTATACGAGAAATCTAAAATTTCTCTATTGTCTTCAAAAACTGATTGAACCTCTTTAAAGTATTCTCGAGTGTGTGTTCTAAATGTTCACATCTAACCAGTGTTTAATCCTAATTGCACTGCCAGTTTCCATCCACTCTGAAAGAAAACCTTTTTTTTTTCTTTTTCTTTCTAATTTCAAACTGTTTATCTGCTTTTAAAAATGTTCTTAATTTTTTACAGCAAAATACAGGCAAGGCTCTCCGATAACTAGTGATGGCAAATTTTTGTACATTTTGTCTGGTGGCTCCATCTATAAAATTGGCTCAGGCTTTGGTGGAACTATTAAGGTAAGTTTACAATATTATTTTTAAATCCTATCTTGACATTTCATGAAATTATAATCTCAAACCCATAATAATGTTGACAAAATTAGTGATTGCACCAAAATATTAGTGACTGCGTCCTGATAGTAGTTAATATTATGTGTCTAATTTTCTCCTGTTAGCTTACTACAGAAATTTTTTTGTATTTTTAAAATACTAACATTTGCAACACGAATTTGAAGTTTCATCCCATATTACTTATTTACATGAAATTATTTCAGAATATTAATATTATTTTATGATGTATGTAACACGATGCATTGTTTCACGATGCATTGTTGAACACATAATTTTTTTTGGCTATGTAGCACTAAATAATTAATTTTCTGTCAGAGGAACCCTCCCGGACTTAAGTTTATTAAGGAAATTATGAACATATTAACCCATAAAAGCCTATTTTTAAAATATTTAATTAGAGAAATGAGAGTTGCGGTAACTTATGGGATAAAGCACTTGCCTCCGAATGAATTGTTGTCCTCAGTTTGAATCCCAGCAGTGACTGGTTCATACAAATTTTACTCCTGGCTTGCACCGAACACAGTGCAGATATAAATTATCATTGGTTAAATGCCGTTATTGTATGCCACTTTTCAATTCTGGCAAACTTTTTTTAGGGCAAACTTCTTATTTCCCAATGGCGCCATCTAGATCCAAGAATTCGACTTCTGCCTTCACACACAGGTGTATATATATTTTTTAATATTTTATAACCGTTGTTGAACAGCCGACTCAATTTTTCTGGGTTTAGCCTTGAAATTTTGAACCCAATCCAGAAGACAAGGGAACACTTGGATCAAGCATTGGGAGAAATTTGACTTTGTGGAGGACTTATGATGGAATTAACCCGTATTTTTGTTTCATGGAGAGGAAGACCACAAGAACTTCCCACGGTTAGCCTGAAGGCAAGGGGACTCTAACTCGTCAGTGCAAGCCGAATGTGGAATTTGCATTGACCAGCCCGTTGCTGGGATTCGAACCCGGTTCACCTCAATGGAAGGCAAATGCTCTATTCCCTGAGCCATCATGCCTTGACGCATGTGTATATAATAGAAAATGAAGAATTTGCTTTAATAATTAGATATGTCAGATTACATGTTTAAATGAATTTTCACTGAAATAAACATTGTTATGCACAAAAAGCAGAGAAAAAAAAACAAGTACCCTTTCATACCTACCCCATTCCAAAATGAGGATAATTTATAAATACTGAAAGAGCAACTAAAAAGTAGAAATATCAAAGTCAAAAATACCTATTCTAAAATAATATTCTATCTCATAAATAACATTAGTTATAAAATGAAAGATAATAAATACAACACTATTTTTCAACAGTTTTGCTGTAATCAAACTTCTGTTTCACCATTTTAATTCTGAAAGTATGCTGCCATCTAGAGATATACATTGAGAACAAATACTTATTATTGATCTTAATATATTGTATTGTATAGTTTTAAAAAGTTCTGACAAATGTTGTTCCCCTGCAAAATTTTTAAATAAAGAATCCCAAAATTAGTAATGCTAGATTAATGGGTTAAAGTGATTATGTTGCACTAAAATTTCACAAATAGTAATAGTCTAGAATTCACTTTAACAACTACCCAAGGATGATTCTGGTTCATTTGCAAGCTACACTACCACAGTTGAGATTGATGGCAGAGGAGAAGTTACATAAATACAGTACGGAACCCGTTATCCGGAAATCAGTAAACCGGAAAACCAAAAAACCGGAACGAAATTCAAAAAATTTTTCCGCAATTTTTTTTTAAAAAAATTTTTTTTTCCTCATAAGATTTTAGGATTTTTCTTTCTTTTTTGAAAGATGTTTACCTTACCATCATTTTGGAAACAATCATTAGCGTATTACTTCGTTTTTTCAAGATTATTTCCAAATATTTTTTTTTAGTTGGGTTTAACAATAAAAAAAACGGCTTTTTGTAGCGATTCAGAAAACCGGAAAAATCAGTTATCCGGAATAGCGATGGTCCCGATCGTTCCGGATAATCGGTTCCCTACTGTAATTAAATATAATAAACCACATATTACAAGACTTTAGTCTGCTACATCTAATGGAAATATTTGTTCAAGCACATTATATTTGGCAGTGAAACACAAGAGGGATAAAAGCTTGGTTTTCACATAGCTCTATCCAACATTTTCACAATTCATTCAACCACAATCCATTTCGGCATACCGTTGGTCCATAGCCTATGGAAGCGCCAATTATTTTTACATGTTTGATGAAATACTTGCGCGTACGCATGTGTATCTACTGAGCTGAATTCTTCGAGATTCTTGCACTCTCTGCATTTTGCCAGATATTCTCAATTTCAGACTTCATTTTCCACCATCTGATATTGGAACAGAAAATCTCTTGATCATTTTGTAATGGATAATTTAATCAAGAAAAGAGTTCTTTGTCACATACTAGTTATTTTATCATGATCATGTAAAGTCTTTGAAAATTATTTTGCATTTTGTTAATGTATATAGTGCTTAAAAATATTTTTGAGTGCTTAAAAAGTTCTTAAAAGGTGCTTAATTTTTGTTAAAAGATTTGGCTATGCACCCTGTATTAGTGTCTTAAAATATTAAATTTGTAATGATAACAAATGTGATTAAAAATATTTAGTTCGGTAATTGGAAAAACTAAATTTTTTTTGGTAATTAACTACAATTACTATTACTGATGTAAATACTACTACTTTTTTTAAATGCAGTGAATTACAATATTCAACTACATACTTTTAGGTGATGGATTTTCCTGATCATCACACTCATGCTTAGAACTGAAAAAAAGTTGAAGATTGAACAAAAAAAATTTATAAAAATAGTTTGGAAAAATAATTGACTTATTAAGTATATGAAAATATAAAGAAATATTTCATTCGTGTTTATATTAACCATCTTTTTACTCTAAATAATTTTTTACACATTTTTTTTCTCCAACATTCAACTTTTTATGCACTGTTAAAGAAATGTTAGAAGGTTATCATATATATATATATATATTTTTAAATGTTTAAATTTTCGTAATTCTTTTAAATAATAAAGTACTAGAGAGTTACAGAGCAAGCTGGAATCACACAAGATTTGCTGCTATCAGCTTCAATTTAACTCTGTTTCATAACTAATATTAAAGGTAGTGTAACGGTAACTGTTATAAACTAGTTTTTTCTTTTTGGCATTATACTACACTCTACAATATTTTTTTATTTTCATTAATGAAATTCAAAAATTATTTTTTATTTACATTAATCATTAATCAAAAAGTAATGCATTACACTACAAAACAAAAAGTAAAGACTATTGTAATCTCTTTCATTGTGGTGCATTTCAGGTTGCCACGGGTGACTAAAAATGCAAAAAGTGCAACCAATGAAATTCAACATTTTTAAAAAAAGAAATCAAAATTAGAAACTTTTTATAGCATGTTTATTTCAGTTTACCATAGTAAGTGAATGCAAAAAATGTTTGTATATGAATTATATGAAATGTAAGTCGTCAATACCATATCATAATTAAGGAGATAATAAATAAAGGGGAACTGAGTTTCTACCACCTTTTACAAAAATAGTCGTTTGTGGCATCCCTGGATGTTAGGACTAATCAATTATTAGATGTTAATCAATTATTGGATGTTAGGACTAATCAATTATTGTTATAAAAGTGAAAATCTAAGCAAGTATTTAAATGTATTTAATGAGTTTTATAGAAACAATATTTATCTGTTCTGAAATATGTTTTGTTTTAATTAGGGGCAAATAATTATGAGTCGAGGTGGTATTAAAGTGGATGAAAAGGCATGGTTAGGATATTGCAAGGTAAGTGCGAAAGTGACGTAATTTTACAATTCATATTTGAGACAGTTTTTTTGTGTGATTATTTTAAACTGTAAAACTTTTAATTTTTAGGGTTATTTATATTTTCAACCGCAAGCAGGTTCTTGTAATGAGTTGATTAAGATTGATCTAGAAACATTAAAAGAGAAGGAACGTGTTAAAGTGGATGGTAATGTTTTTTTTAATATATATATATTAATATATTTCTCTTGCACATTCATTTACAAATAAACTAAAAATATATTTAAAAATTCCATTAAATTTTATGACAACTATTTTTAATCTTGTTATCAGGAGTTTTACAGTGCGTAAAATAGAAAAGGGAATACCTTGAATTTATCTTTTGTCTAATGATCGGATTTCAAATAGTAGTATTCTATCTTAATTGTCCAATCAATCCTTAAATATACTAAGTATTTAAAGCAGACAGTATTTTAAGTAAAGAAATCAGATACAAAAATGCACTTTCTCTTCTTTTTGTTGTTGATGGATTTGGATTTCTAACCCTCAAAATAGGGTTAGTGTTAATTAGAAAACCAAGATGCTAATAATTAAGACAGAAAAGCAATCAAAAGTTTGAATCACTAAATATACCAACAGTTAATATATACTTATTTCTACTATAGACGGTCAAATGACCTAACTCTGTGTTCCTTGATTGAGTGTATGAAATATTGATGCTGGAAAGGAAATAAACAAAAAACTTAATTATAATTAAACAAAATTGTATATTGCCAATTTTTATGTATTATAAGCACAAAGAATAAGAATTTTTCATTCATTTCTCAGCACATTTTTTACATATGCAGGGTGTTTCTGTTGTACATTTTCTGCAAACATATTTTTCACATTTAGAACAAATTTTGATGGTTTTATTATCGTTACAATATCCTATTTGGCATGTCTTGCGTTGATGAAAAAAATACGTTTTTCGGAAAATTAATCTTCATAGATTTTCGAAAACTCTTCGCCTATATTACGTATTTCTTCTTAGAACTTGTGCTGTCTTCCTTGTTTCCACATTTTTCTGGGTAAAAACTAACCTAGGTAGTTAGAAATAAAGTAAAGGTATAAAAATTAATTATAAGCTACTTACCAAAACTTTTATTTTTTGTCATTTTCTTACTCGAAAATGCCAATTTAAAATTTTAGATACTTGCTTGAAATTTGAATTTTGAGTTATTCTGATTGAACTAATTACGCAATAGTTTTTGCAGAAATGTGCAACTCATGTAATGCAATATGTTGAACACACATTACATCCTCATTTCTGATCCGATAACCCTATAAAGCATTGAATTGTTCTCCTGGTCAAATGACCGGTTGTGGTAGAAATAGGTATACGGTAGGCATTATTCGAAACATAAAATACAAAAAAATAATAATAATAGAATTTTAACTGTAAATAATTGTTAGAAAAAGTCATGAAGTCAAATGTGCAAAAACGATAAGATGATATGCCTATTTTCGATGCAAAAGTTCTAAAATGATCATTTGACCGGTAATTGTATGTTTAGTGTTAATGCTAATTTTACTTTTTGCACTTTTCACTTTGTCTCAAGGACTTGTTAAGCAAATAAATAAAAATTTTTCCAATTGTTACATTTGTTTATCCAAAGATAATTCTATGCAAATATTACAATAATAATAGTTAATGAACTTTTAATTTGTTAAATAGTTTCTTAGTTATCAAACTTTAAATATTCAACTTTTTAAAGTTTGATGACTCAGAAACTATACAATATCTGTTCAAATTTTATATTTTATGATTTAAAATTATATTATCCAGATTATGAAGGGAAAAAAAATTATACTTTATTATTTAAAATTTTTTGACAGTTTTTAAATTAAAGAAAAAAAATTAGTTTTTGCTGTAACTATCTTCAGACATACAAATTTTATTATTGTGTTAAATATTTCATTGATTCGCTATTGAATTTTTAGGATATAGCAAAGTGCGCAAAAAATGAAATTAACCTTACTTTTGGTCTCTTTTTTGTCTAAACTACTAGGATCATATTTTCAAGATTGAAGCTATCCCCCATTCATAGTTGCCAACTCTACTGGATTTTGTCTGTTTCTTCTGGTCTACTGGTTTAATAAAAATTTTGGTTTTTGTATTTTAAGAAATTCTGGTTTTGGTAATTTTAGAAAATTCACTGAAATTGAGCAGTTTTCTAACAAAATCCATTTTAAAGTAGAAATCTTGCACAAAATATTGCTTGCTTAAATATTTAAATACATTGTTAGTAATACACAATAAAGTGAGCCACATTTATAGTAATCAGTTTAAAACTCTTTTTGTTCAAAAATGTTCACTTTATTTTTACTTTCTTTTTAAATTAATTAAAAAATCTTTCAATTAACTTTTATGAATTAAATCCCTATAATTATTTAAAATTATGAGTAAATATAATACATAACATTTCAAGTTCATTTGATGTTAATCATAACCGGAAAATATTGCAGTTTTTCTATTTTGATGACTATAAAAATCCCTTTGTGTTTATAATATTTTATAACATAAATGGGGGCAACAATTATCATGGAATTTATATTATTTCGTAAAATATACTGTTTTTTTTCTCCTGTCCATGTTGGCAACTATGCTCATTTTTTGAGGTTCAACAAAAAGGCATCTAAATACAGATAAAGTGCATTTGATTTCCTAACATAAAAATGCTTCCACTGTTTAAGGTTAGGCTCTCAAACCATTAATACTCTAACTTAATGGTTTGAAAGCCTAACCTAAAATTGTGTGCAATAATTATTTTAGGTTAGGCTCAACCATTAGATTGAGTCTTGGTACTTGATACTATGATCAAAAATTATTCAGGATGTTTACTATTTTATTTTATGCACTGTATATTTGATTTTCTGTAGAACTTGTGCAAGGTCATTTCTGTTTGGTGCAGTATATTTGATTCTGGATCTAGTATTGTTAAACTTTATAAATCCAAACTAATCCTTACAACTGTGTCTGATCCTTTCAATAACATAAAGTAATTGATGGATTTTTTTAAAATTATGATGATCATTGCAAAAATATAAATGAAATTACTTTATTTCAATGGGTTGTCAGAATTCCCTAGAAATGTTCCTGTTTGTTCTGTTTTATTTTCCTTTTTTTTTTTGAGAAAAATATGAATATGACTGGAAAAAAAAAGGATTTTTTCCACAACAGTTTATTTTTTGAAGAAAAACAGTTTATGTGAGAATAACATTTCACTTGACATGCTTTATTCATTTTTATAAGTGTAAATAATTTAATTAAACTGTATTTTTCACTGAATTCCCTATTCTTTATTACAATTTTAATGATGTTCTCTTAAAAGGTTTTTTAGTAATATGCTGTAAACTAAACCTTTCATGTAGGAAAAAAACAAATGGTAGACACATAATTGGCTCTGCAAATCGGGGTGGTTTAATTTAGTGCATCTTATGGACTTCAGGGTTTTTCTTTGTTTATAGTTTTACTTTGACCATGCTTTGCACTTCCCCCTTGACCTCTGTTTTCCGGGGCTCCCCATGAATTGAGGCTCTACTAAAATAGATTAACTTACTCTTATTTAAAACCAAACTCGGACAAGAAAAAAAAAGAGAGATTTAAAGCCAAAAGTATAAAATATTGTTTTTTTTTTTACATTATGTTAAAAATATCCGAAACAAAAGATTTTAAAATTTTTATTTAAAATATGAAAAAGAATTTTAAAAAAACCACACTATTATCTGGATTGTTGAGTGAAAATATTTTTATTAGTGTGAAGTCGATGGTAACTGGCATAAAAATGTATCTTTTTGCTTTACATGGAAAATGCTGAAAAGTCGTCTCATTTGTATATTATTTTGATTTTGTTTTAAACAAGCCTGGAAAAATTCGAAAAATGAGAAATTAGATAAAAAAAAAACTCGTAAAAGGCTTTTTTTTAAAAAAATCTTATCTTCATCTTTATGTCCGTAATGATTTTTTGTAAATTTTATTTTAAAAATTTAGGAAGAGGTATGTTCATCATCTTGATGTTAGTTCTATCAAAAAAGTAAAATTATTTTGGAAGGATCTATATTTATGGTTCCCTTTTTTGTTTTGCATTTGTTAATATGATATTGTATTTATATTTTCTTGCTATCATCTCATTGTTTATTAACATGGTTTTACAATTTAGTTCCAGAATGGGGTCCTTGTGCCTTTTTCTCTGATGGGGATAATTTAGGACTTATTCTTGCCACAAAAGAAGTATGATTTTTATTATAAATAATATAAACTTATTTTATTACTAATTTAAAATTATTTTATTACTAACCTGTGGTAATAATTTTAAGGCTATTATTAGGGTAAAAAAGTATAATTTAAGTATGAATTAGTTTCTTATTAAGTTACTATTTCTTAGTTATAATTTTGAACTTATTATTGCCATAAAAGAGGTACAAATTAAATATAAATTATTTCTCTTTTAAAAACTATTAGATTATTATAGAATGGTAATAATTAAGGTCTTGATTTTACCATAAAAAGTTTGATTTTTGTCTAAACTTTTTTTTAAAACTATTGCAATTTTCTTTTTAAAACTATTTTGTAAAACCGTTAATTTTTAGGATAGCTTTATTATAAAAATGTTCAAGCCTGGCTCATCTCCTATGAATTGTGTTCATGAATTAACTTTGAAATTGGCTCGCAAATGCCTGGATATTTTTGGTTCTGGTTTGTTTGAGGATGATAATACATATCACGTATTAAGTAAGTACTTAATTTCTGTTATTATAATAGTTTTACTCTTTTATTATGCAGTGTTATAATAACAGTCATGATGAAACACAAAGAAAAATATATCTCTTATAATATTTCAATTATATTCTTTAAAATCTAAAGTACACGTAAAAGTGAAAATTGCTTGCTGAATCTTGATACCAAATTTGATGAGATGTCAGCAAAAAGAACTTTGTTCGTAGAACAGTTTGAAATGTTTCTTTTTTCTTTCTTTTTTTTATTTTTATTTTCTTTGCAGATAGAAGCCTGTTATTCAGTACAAAATGAAAAAATTCTTTCAATTTTAAAGTGAATATTAATATGTTACCTTTGTTATTAAATAATATATTTTTTCTTGTTAAATTATATATTTTTTCATTCCCATCTGTTTTTAATGATTTTTTATTTTTTATTATTCAGTTTCTTATTTTTTGTAATCTAAAATTTATTTTAAAATTCTTTCAAATTTAGAGTGAATAACAAGTTTTATTCTGTACACATGTCTATGAGAGAAACTTAAAAAAATTATTATTTAATATTTTATAAGGAAAAAAAAATATATAATTTTTTTCTTTTTGTCTTGCGTCGTCTTTTTTCATTAATGTTTTTAGTTAAGAAACAGTAATTTTTGGCAGCATTTTAGAACAATGACTTGTAACATTTATTAAATGTCATAAAAATGTGCACATGGCAAATGTCATGTGAAGTTTAATAAATAGATTGAAAGTGAGATGCATTTAGTTATGAGTGGGTTGCCATAAAAATTTTGTTTAGAAAGTAAAGCCAATTTCTTAATGTATCAAATGAAGTATTCATTATATCATACTTATTTTTGCACAGACATGCCATCCGAAGATGAACCTGTAAGCATTGCAGCAGGAAAAGATTTTGCTTTGATCAAGACAGTTTGTGGTAAAGTATGTGGTTATAATATTCTTTCTCATTTCATTAACCTTCTAATTACTTTAATTTTCTTTATAGCAATTCACCATTTTTGGGCAGCAAGATGGTTTTTTGAACTGTTAAACAGTAATTTTGGGGGAAATTGTTTTAACTATCATATTAGTTGGAAATTTTTTATGTCTTCAAATTATAAACTCATAAATTTAAAAAAGCAAAAACTAAAACAACACACTTTAACTTGTGGTTTAATTGAACAGAAACTGGGCATTTTTTAAAAATAAATATAATTTTTTCGATGGGGATATATTTCTAGTTTTTTATTGTAGTTTTAATGCCTTCAGTTTTTCTAGTTTTTTTTAACGTGTCTTCAATGCATGTCTGACGCATCTACAAATAGAAACAAAAATGAAAAGGAAGTGTAAAGCAAGTTTTTATTTAGTAGTTTAGTTTGATAGAAATTTTACACACAATTACCCAATTTATAAAAATATTTGTTGTAGTCGTGTAAGATTGTTAAATTTAAATTACAGTTTATACTAAAATTGATTCATTATTATTAATATTCCTTCTTCTCAAACAACATCAGGGTATAGCCTCAAGGCAGTGAGAACTTCGTAAAAGCAGGGAAATTAATTAAAACACCTCCCCCAGTTTTATCGTCCCACTTTGGGGTTGAAAGACTGAGATTGTGTTCGAACACTACATTCCACTTGAAAATTATATTCCAATAACTGTACCGTAGATTCTTTGCATAAATATTAAAAACACGTAAATCATCTACAATTTAAGTATTTTTCAAAAGTAGCGGTCTACAGGTTTGCTGTGTTTATGAGTATTATGAATACAGAGATGATTGTGCTCTAGAAAAAAATCCGTATTTCCAGATTTTTCGCTATCTGTGATCCGGAAATCCAAAGGCCAGAAGTTTCAAGAAATCATTGATCACATTTATGTATAAAAATTCTTGTATATTTTATTTAAAAACTGGAATTTATACTTGGCATCGCTTTCATTTGTAAAATTTTTTTCTGGTGGAATAATAAATGTGTTTAGAGATAAAAGTAAACATATACATAATTATTCATTTAAATTATGCTCTATATAATTTGTTTAGAATTTCATGCTTTGAAAATGTCAATGATTTAAATTTATAAAGACATAAATTTTTTGAAATGCGTCATTAATGATTTTACTCAAGAAATTTTTGAGATTTTAGAGTTGGGCTCACAATTAACCCAGCAGATGTTATCGTCTTTTTCCATGTAAAAGAAGAAGAAAGTGTCAAAAAATATCAATAGAGTAATTTCCTTCTTAATTGTAAGAATCCATGCTTTCTTTGTTGCCAAGGCAATGAACCAGCCACTTATTATTTATTTTATTTTTTTAATTACTTAATATTTTTTTGATTTAAAATGTAATATTTATGTATTATAGATTTTATACTCTGGTAAAGCTCAAAGCATGGGTGTGAAACACGGAGGTCCTTCAGTTGGTAAATGGACTGAATTGGTCATCACTAAGTCACCTAAGATTGTCCATTATTCAGTTGGCCATGATGGGCAGCATGCTCTTCTAGTTGCAGAAGATGGCAGTGTTTTCTTTGCTGGAACTGCCCGCAGGGGAGAGGATGGCGATCAAAGTACTAGCTCAGTTTTCTTAATTTGTTCTTTTATTATCAATCATTAGTTCTTTTGCAAATGTATATACTACTTATAACATATACATATATGTATGAATACATGTATACATATATACACATATATATGTATATGTACAGGGTGTCCCTGGGACAAACTTTAATGGGAGGTAGGAAGAGATGATTGTGCTCCAGAAAAATCGGATTTTTCACTAACTGCGATCCGGAAATTCAAGGTCTAGAAGTTTCAAGAAATCATCGATCACATTTACGTCTAAGAATTCTTGTATATTTTATTTAAAAATATTAGAACTAGAATTTATACTTGGGATCTCTTTCATTTGCAAATATTTTTTCTTTTAGAATAATAAATGTGATTATAAATAAAAGTAAACTTATACATAATTATTCATTTAAATTATGCTGCATATAATTTGTTTAGAATTTCATGCTTTGAAAACATCGATTTAAATTTATGAGGACAAAATTTTGAAATTCGTCATTAATGAATTTACTCGAGAAATTTTCAGGATTTTTGAGTTAGGCTCACAGTTACCCCTGGGTAAGGGACATCACAAGGATTCAGAACTGTCTAGTATCCCATGGTAGGAAGCATCACAGAAAAATAGTATGTCAGGTACTAGAAATAAAGACACAAGATTGAGATGATCTGAAAAATTTATTGGTTGAATATATTAAATGTGCTGTTGTAGATGATATGTAAAAATGTCACATAAGATGATCAAAGTTTCCACCCTAACTAGTGATGCCTACATCACACTGTCAGTCCAGGGATTGGCAGACTCGCTGGCAGATGGATTTCGGTAGATATATGCAAAAACACAGCAGAATCGACAGGTGTTATGTACACAGCACTTTTCAGTTTATCCCTGAGAAAGAAATCCAAACTGCTTAAACCAGGAGAGCATGGTGGCTAGCAAATTGGTTCACCTCACCCAATCCATCGGTGACCAAACACCTGAGTCAAATGTTTGCTGACGCATTTGTCATAATGTTAAGGTACCCCATCATGTTCAAACCACATTCTGCATCTGACATGTTGTGGCACACAGTTAAGCAAGGTTGGTGAAAGCTCTTGCAAAAAGATGAGATAGTCTGCATATGTTAAAGGCGATGGCCCTTATATGCTCGTGAAGTCTGTTCCTGTAATCCCGGAACTATCTATTTGTATATATATATGTATATATATATATATATATATTTATATATATATATGTAACAAGAACTATAATTTTGAATCCGTAAATTTGGGTCGACAGTTATCATATTAACGGAATAATTACCAAATAAATGCTTTAAATACCCTTTAGTTTGGTTTATTAACCAGAGTTATGTTTGCCATTGTAGGCAATTTTACAGAATTTTTTTCTCTTTTTTTTAATAAATAAAAAAAAGAAGAGCGCCTTACAAATTATTAAAATGTTTAGTTGCCGCTCCTTTACACTAGGTTATGTGGCTGGACACATATTCCGTTCACCCTGTATCAGTTANGTTTTATATATATGTAACATAAAAAGCTTTAATTAATCCTTTTATGTTATTCCTTTTCTGTAAATCCTTTTCTTTATTATTCAAAACGAAAGGCTTTCTTACACTTTTAAATTCACATCTGGTCTTTTAATCTATTTTTAGTTCAAGTATGCATTAATTATTATTCTGACGATTATCCCTCTAACTAATTCATAAGAAAGACTTTTTCCCTGGACCCTTTTAACAGACCAATAATAATTACTAATTTTTCCCTTATTCTCTAAAATGAAACATTTTACGGATTTACTTAGCAAGATTTTCCCTAACTTTTATTGAGGAGCACAACGATTTCATGTCCACTTTTATAGCTGTTCTCACTCCAATAATTAATAAATAAATTTTGACCCCTTTTTCCCTGCCTAAGACCTGTTTTTATCCTTCCACTTGGCAATGACATTATATATATATATATAAAATCAGGTAACTAACCTGCAGACTTTGAGCCAGAACTGAAATTGCTGCAAACTTTGGCTGCCCAAATGCTGTATTAATCCTTTTTGAACAAAAACTAAATTGAGAGAAATTATTTTTCATGTGACTTCGATACCTAGTATGTACCTTCCTGTGATTTTGAGAAAAAAATATATAAAATTCATCAAATCAAAATACAAATAGAAAAATACATTTTGAACAACATTTAAAGCAGGGTTTGTTGATTTAAATCAGCTTTATTTAAATCACGATTTAAATCAAATGATTTTTTAAAAAAAAATCATTAATTTAAATCAATTATTTCTTTTTAAATATATATATATTGATTTTAAAAGTTACAAATCAGTGTTTTAAATTATTGATACTTCTATTATTTTGTTTTCTTAGTTTTAAAATTTATTTTAAATAAATTACTGCATTAATTAATTTTAGTTAACGAAATTATTTTCGTTCTTGGTGTTTGTTAAATCCCAACACATTTAAAATTACATTTTTAAAAATGTTTTGATTCTTGAGATTGAAAGTACAAATTAAAGTAAACATTTAATGCTGTCTTAATATAGACTTGCATAGCTGTAGAAAGTAATTAATAAGCATGATTTTTTTCAAAAAAATAATGCAAATAATGTTAATTAAAATTCCACCTTTTGAATGAAAAATCTTGGAATTAAAATCTACATTATATTTTATTGGTGGAAAATGTATATTTCTGAAGTTTGAGGTTATATTAAAATGAAATTACCCTAATATGCCAAAAGTAGAAAAAGAAAAAAAAAGGGTTGATGAATTCAGATATTTTTCTCCTGATGTAGTGTCATTCTTCTCTTCAAAGTCTATTTGAAGCAGTAGGGTTATAATACGTTTACAGTATCTTTGACATTATCTGATTTTCTATAAAGAAATTTTGTGAAAAAAAATTCCAATGAGTCCATAGAATTTAAAATTTTTTTTTTAGCTTAACTTATCTATTTTGATATAGAATTAAAAATAATTTTCTTAATATAAAAATACAGTCGGAACCGATTATCCGGAACGATCGGGGCCATCGCTATTCTGGGTAACTGATTTTTCCAGTTTTCTGAATCGCTTCAAAAAGCAGTTTTTTTATTGTTAAACCCAACAAAAAAAAACAAAAATTTTGTAAATAATCTTAAAGAGAAGAAAAAACGATGAAGTAATACACTAATGATTATTTTATAAATGATGGTAAGTGTAGAGGCTGTTGGTTGCGTCAGTTCAGATTGCATGGAAAACTGAGGTAGAAGGATCGAGGATGGGAACGAAGATCGAAGGTAGGAGGACGAACCGAAATAGTTCCTGCGCGGAGGAATACCGGCGGAGGAGCATCAACCGGCGGCCAAGGCAGGGAGTGAAAAGGCTGAAGTCCAGTATTTAAGCAGATGACAGTTTGCCTTCGAGAGAGGTTGTTGTGCAGCGTCCGAGACTTCGTCCCGATATCCCAATTCTTCNAAAAATTTTGTAAATAATCTTAAAGAGAAGAAAAAACGATGAAGTAATACACTAATGATTATTTTATAAATGATGGTAAGTTAAACATCTTTCAAAAAAGAAAGAAAAATCCTAAAATCTTATGAGGAAAAAATGTTTTTTTTTCTCTCCTCATTTTCCTTTAGGCGGGAAAATTTATCGAATTTCGTTCCGTTTTTTTGGTTTTCCGGTTTTCTGATTTCCGGATAACGGGTTCTGTACTGTATATAGATTAAATATTTGTTTATTTTTTGATGAATGTCTACATTTATAAACAGAATCTGTTACATTTATTTTGTCATTTTAAAAATCAAGAAAAAAAGAGAAGAAATCACAATTTTAAATTAAAATTATGGTTTACTAATTGAAACTTTGTTTTAATAGTCATAGTACAGGGGTCTATCCAAGCCAAATTTAGTACCGTTTAGCGGTACCTTCACAAATTCAACTTTAGGAAAAACGGTAGAATAATTTGACAAAATACTTTTTTCTTAAAATTTTATTTTTGTGTCTCGTAAGAAACGATAAATCCATATTTTTAACATATTTGTGTTGATTTTTTTATATGATTTTTAATTTTCACAAATTATGTCTAAATTTTCACAAAATAGGTATACCTCTCAGAAAAACCTAGACAAACCCCTGAAGTATTCTTTAAATTTTCTATTTCAGAATGGTTGCTATGCATTCAAAGCTATGTATTATAATGAAAAATTATATTAGTAAGTTAGAGCTTCTAAAATATTGTTATAATAAAGTTTTAATATTAATTTAATTTTGATTAAACATCTACAAAGTTTTTTTAATCATAAATGAAAGTTCTTACAGTGTATTTGAATAAAAATAAAAAAATCTGATTTAAATAAAAAAAAAATCTGATTTAAATCAAAAAAATCTGACTTTTTTGATTTTTTTTTTAAAAAATCAAAAAAATCACGAACATTGATTTAAAGAGATAAGCAGAAATTGACAAAGTAATTTAGTTAACAAAGAACATTAAACTGACTCAAAGTAGACTTTGTGAGGTTAGTGTACATTAACCATCCAATCCAATCAAAATTTTGTTACATATTCATAATACATTTTTAATTACACAAATTAGGGATCTCTTAACTGTTTCAGTAGAATGTATGTTTGCTTCATAAGTACGGTGATCTCTAAAGCAAGTATAGAGGTTTAACCGGATTGAATGAGTAAAAAGCTCTACTTTTGTGTATGTTCGAGAAAGGTAAAACCTCTTTACTTACACTCTTCAGAACCTGGTTTTGTTTGTATTTAGAGCGTAGCCTTTATGAGCAAAACTTTTGTCTTAAGCTCAGTTAACTTGGCTACGCCACAAAATAAAAATTTGATCTGCTACCCATTAGATTTTAAAGAACTAACAATTTTTAAATGCTATTTCTAAGGATTTTAATGTGTTGTATTAGCAATTTATGAATTGTAATAATTTTCTTTATCTCTGTGATACCGAAGAAAATTAACTTTTGCCTCACAAATCCAGTCCGTGGCCAAATTCTTAGACGCACTACAGGATTCTATGTAAAATCTTAATTATCATGTGATACTATACATGGTGACTATACAGTTTTGATGTGACTGTTTGCACTTGTTTATGTTTGTGTATCAATTGGTTAAAAAATTAGATGATATATTATGTAAATTTGAGGATAGGATAAATTAGACAATTTATTATATAAATATAAAATAATTATATCAAGCATTATATTAGTATACAGTAAAACTTGTGTAAGNGTCAACTTATGCAGGTGCCTAACTTACAAGGGTGGTCAACTTGGCAGGCTTCACTGTATTATAATAATGAAATGATTTGCACGAGTTTATATGCCATACTTTTATATTTAAACATCCATGTAATGGGTTTTTTTTCAAACTTTCTCAATTTTTTATCATTCTTCGAGACTGTTGATTAATTAATTCTCTTTAAGCACTTTAATGGTTATAAATCCTGTTTTGATAACAATTTTATATCACCACTATGCTTAGGCAAAGGACGAAGGCAGCCAAAACCTACTAAACCAAAAAAGATGATAAAAATGGAGGGGCATCACGTTGTTTCGTCTGCATGCAACAACGGAACAAGTGCTCTCATTACTCAGAGTGGGGAATTGTATTTATTCGGAAAAGACTCAGTGCATGCAGATCATAATTCTGGTAAGCTACACATTTATATGTTATTTGCATATACAAGAAATACATTTTGTTAGTTATAAAATGCAAAAATTTGAAGAGAAATTGTCGAATAACTGTTTTTATATTTGTTTTGTTTAAGGTCTTGTTACAGAAATTAAACAGCCGGTGACACAAGCTGCTTTAGGTAAAGCTCACGTTGTTGCTCTGACCACAAAAGGACAAATCTATACATTTGGCATAAATCATAAAGGTCAATGTGGTAGAGAATATCTTCATGGTACAAACAGGGAAGGTATAGTATCATTTTTTGCTTAAAATTTTTTATTATTTTGGTTTATAATTTTAAATTATTAAGGTGTCGGTTTATTATTTTTTTTAATTAAAAAAACCGGCCCGATAACAATTTTATTTTTATGTTTTGTAAGCTGGGATCTTTAAATATAAATTTAAACTAAAGTTTAAAAACTTATAAATTATTTTCCAAAGAAACAGCAAATATTAGCTTAAAAATTACAAACTTTTAATGTTACGCTAATGGCGTGACAACAAACTGTAGTGTGAAAAATTTCAAAATAATATTTTTTTTAGATCAATAAAATGATTGCCTGTGTTTTAAATTAAAATCTTAAAAAAAAAAAAAAAANAAGAAAAATTCTATATATTCTTACTTAAAGCTTGACAAAAGTAACAAATTCATGTTTAGAACTTTGCTTTTAGTTCACATCATCGATAACATTGTACAAAATTTACATCAAAAATTTCAAAGAATTCTATAATAAACCTTTTCTTTGTAATGTGTGTCAACATTTTAGACTTTAGATTTTAAAAGAATTATTTCAAAACACAAAAACACATCTAAGAAGTACTTATTTCGATGGAGAATAAACTGAAATTATCAGGAGCATTAGAATTAGCAACAAGATTTAAAAATTTTGGTTAGATCTAGAAATCGTTTCCTCTTTAAAAAAAAGGTTTTTTTTTTATTTATTTTTTTACACCACATTAGAAATATCAATTATAAATTTTATACTTGATAAAAATACCTTTTTTGTTACTTACAAAAGAATCAGTAATTGAAATTCATAAAACTACTTTGAGATTGCTTAACAAAGACCTATTTGAATTGTTCAATGCTCATTCCCCCCTCCCCCTTTAACTTAAATAAGTTGCTCTTACTTTCATCATTTCAATATTATCTGTATTCCTGTTACATTCTTCAGTATGTTTATTATTAATAAAAAACTTTTATACTAACTCTCCTGTAATTAGTTATTCTGGAGACCTGCCAACATCAATGTTTAAAACTAATAAATACTTTTTTCATTTGATTTCCAAATTGACAGAAAGAAAAAACACAGTTATTTATGAAGCATTTTATTTTTAAAATAGCTAAAACTATTTCTTCTTAACACAATCCTGTGAAGGAATATAATTTTCTGCATTCTACTTTAAGCCGTTAAAAATATCAATTTTGACTGCATCGCTTAACTTGACTTTTGATCAAGGATTAAAGGAGTTGAAATAGTGATTTTATTTTCTGTTTGTTAATTATAAATCGAATTGTATTAAATGCTTATTCAATTCTCAGTACCTCATCCGATTGCCATGGCAACGGCAACTGAAGACGATGCTGAAGATGAAGATGTAGAATCGGAAGAGCCAGATATTATTTGCCCTGCTGGCAGGCACCAATGGAATCATGATCATTGTATGGTTTGCACGGTGTGTGGAGAATGTACTGGATATGGAGCTAGTTGCATTGCCAGTGGGAGACCAGACCGAAATCCTGGTTTGTGAGTACTGTAGAATTTCTTCCTTACAAATTAGATTATTCAAAACACTTTAGTTGTGATAAAGTAGACCCCCTTATTAACATGGTTCATAGTGTTTTTAAAAAGTGCTTAAAGATGCTTATTTTCGTTTTTTAAAAGCGCCTAAAGGTGCTTTTTTCGTTAGGTGTTTTTAAAAAGCAATTAATGAAGCTAAAAGCGAAAATGAGATTTTTTTTACAATGTTGATTTCGCCATGTATAATGCAAAAGCATGCTTTTCATATTGTTCTATTCACCATTTTCACAATTCATTCAACCACCATCCATTTCGGCATACCGTTGGTCCATAGCGTATGAAAGTGCTTATAATTTTACAGGTTTGGTGAAATACTTGTGAGTCCGCATGGTTGTCTACTGAGCTCGGTTCGGTGCGATTCTTGCACTCTCCTGTGAAACTCTGTTGCATTTTGCAAGATGTTCTCAATTTCAAGCTTTATTTTCCACCTATTGAAATCGAACCGAAAAATCTCTTGATCGTTTTATAGTGGCTAATATAACTAACAAAAGAGCTCTTTGACAAAAACTAGTTATTTTATCATGATCATGTAAAGTCTTTGAAAATTATTTTGCATTTTGTTAATGTATTTAGTTCTTAAAATATTTTTTGAGTGCTTAAAAAGTACTTAAAAGGTGCTAATTTTTTGTTGAAAAATTTGGCAACACACCCTGATTAATAGTTGGATAACTGCACTCAGAATTCTGCATTAGGCTGCAATATCTGGAATCGATAAAATTGGGCAATAGGAACAATTGTGCATAGCAGTTATATAAAAGGCAGCCATGGCTTTGCTTCTGGGGCAATCAAGGAGATTTCTCTCTTTAAGCTGTAACTTATATAAGACTTTTAATAAAAGATAATTTAGATTTTTAAAAGCATTTTTTAGGAGATAAACCCGGGACTTATTAATCTAACCTAATTTCAAAGAGCCCCCTGGGATTTTGGCCGCACTCGCAAAATTTTACTAAAAATTAGACGTTTTTCATCAGAAAGGTCACACTATCCGATAAACTCTACAAAATTTTATTGCCGGACTAGTTAACGCATCTGCCATTATCAGTAGTAACATTTTCAATTTTAAAGTTTTGAAATCTTACAAAATAATTAAAAACATCAGATTTCTTCTTAATGGAAAAAACAGTAAAGTCTGTAACAGAAAGAAAGTTCTGACTTCTACCATGTGAGGCATTGAGCAGCATACGTCCATGTGTAAGAGTTCTAGAGTTCTCCTAGATTAAATTTGCTTATAGTGATTCAGACTCCAAACTAAAGATCTTTTTTATAAAAAATGTGTTTGATTTACTATGCCTACCAGTGAAAATTCATTAGAAGCGTCATATTTTAAATTGTAATAACAAGAAAAAGCAACTTTAACGAGCGATAACTCTTGAAGTGAAATCTAATGAGCTGCAGTCTAAAACTGGCGATTCACTTTGCAAACGTCGGGCAGGAATCACTCTATCTTAAATATTCTCTATAAGAAGTTGATAATGAGAAATACCGACTAACTCCAGAGTAATGCACTTTTGAAATTCATGAAGACATTGATAAATTACGGCTATATCTAATATGCAACACATAACCTGGACAGCTGAAATAGCCTCAAGAATATAAATGTGAATAAATACCTACTTTCATTTAAACGAAACTGAAGTCTCGTTGAAAGGAAAATAATTTATTAAACTTGGAAAAAACAAACACATTTCACATTGACGAAGAGAAGTAACAGAAAGACTGCATTTTCAGTGCATTTCTCTTTTAAGCTTGACTTTTTTAAATGAAATAATTTCACTTATTTTTATTTTGAAATGTTGACAGATATGGTACAGTACAGAACTTCTTATCCGGAAATCAGAAAACCAGAATGCCGGAAAGAAATTTGATAAATTTTCCCACCATTTTTTTTTCCTCATAAGATTTTAGAATTTTTCTTTCTTTTTTAAAAGATGTTTACTTTTTCATCATTTTAAAAATAATCATTAGTTCCCTACACTGTCAAGAGAAGTAAAAGTCTTGTACTAAATATCATTCCCTTCATTACCCCCTTAGTTGTTTCTTTTCAATCATAGTTCAGTGACTCATTGAACACCTGTTTTCTTATCATCTGGCAACTAGGGGGGTCATTACTACCAGCTTCTCACAATAGGAGTCATCATGTCTGTTAATTGCTTAGTCCAGGAGAGTAAAAAGCAATTAATTTTATTTGTCTTCTTTGATTCTTAAAAATCTCTTAAAGTACTCCCTACAGGGACTGCAGAACTCCTATTTTTCCTATTATCTCTGTACCCCTTCTTTTTTTCTGTTCTTTTCTACTTTTTCTTATTTTTTTAAAAATTATCTGACATTTCTGTTCCCCCCCCTTAACATAGTGACAGCAAAGAAACAGGATTAATGACTCAAGGTCAAGTATTGTAACTGCACCTGTTCTTCAATTCATTCATTTTGAATGGGGTGTGAAGAGAGGGCAGAACTTGGTAGAACATAAATTCTTTTTATTGTCAGCATCTGTGTGGGCTTGCTAATTTGTGTTTAACTGGAGTGGAGGAGAAATAAAATCGCTCATCTTAATGAGGAAAAAGATTGTGATACACGTGGTTTTCCTTCAGATTTCGATTAATGTTTTAGCAAAATGTTAAAACCCAAGTTAAACGCTTCTAGATAGTAATTGCATGCCAGAATCATGGCAATATTGTTGCAGAACTTTTGAGAGTTTTTTGCTGAAAGATTTTTCCTTTCGGAAGTAAAAAATCTTTAATTTCTTTGCTGCAGAAATTTTAGAAATTTTTTTCCCCTCCAGAATTATATTCAAAGGATATCTTTCTCCTCAGGCATGGGAGGGGAATGAAACGCTCGTGATTTTTCTCTTTCGATTCGATAATAACAAAAAATAACGAAGTAAGAAATTGTGTTTTCTTTTTTCTCCAGAAATTTTCTGAAGATTTTTTTTTTCCATCTAGAATTATATTCAAATGATGTCTTTCTTGTGCATAGGAGGGGAAAGAAACACACCTGATTTTTCTCTTCTCATTTGAGAATAATAAAGAACAATGCTGAAAAAAAATTGTTTTTCCTTTTTTCCAGAAATTTTCAAATTTTTTTTTCCCCATCCAGAAATCTATTCAAACGTTGTCTTTCTTGTACGGAGGAGGGGAAAAATGCTCGTGATTTTTCCATTTTCATTGTTAATAATGAAGTAAAAAATGGAGTGGATGGTTTTGAGTCCTGATGCAGACAACAGCGAAGTAGAAGAAAGCGACGAAGAAGATGGAGCCCACCCTCTTTTTTTTTTCCATCTTACCTTTTTTGTTCATTTTATATTAAACCTGTATATATTTTTATTTCATTATTTTTTTCCCCTTTTTATCTTATTAAACTTATGTGTATTACTTTATCGTTTTTTTCTTCTTTTTAAAATAATTTCTAAGATATTATTTTTAGTTGGGTTTGACAATAAAAAAATAGCTTTTTGTAGCGATTCAGAAAACTGGATAATCGGTTCTTTGCTGTATTCACTTTATAGTTTTGTTTCTATGATCTTAAACCAAATACTGATTCCTATTATTACTATTTCTAAAGATAGGATTTAATCTCAAAGAAACCTGATATTTTTCTAGGCCTTGTGGTTGTGGTGCAGGTGATTCAGGCTGCTTAGAGTGTGGTTGCTGTAGAGCATGTGCCAGAGAGAATGACCAGGATGTTGATGTAGCTGCTGCCTGGGGTCAGCTAGTTGCTGGAGGTCTGGTGGACAATAAACAGACTGACATTATTGTGTTTGATGTTCGATGTGGTGAGACCATTAAGTATCTTATTAAGCTCTGAAACTAAATTGTTATTACTAAAAATCAGTTTTTACCACTTTTTTCCATTTATTAAATATAGTTCATCTATTTCAGTTTCTCTTTGCATGTTATTGAATTAGAAAGTTATTGAATGTACAGAGGAGAATATATCGTGTGTAGAAAGCAATATCTATCCTGCTTTTATTTTTATTTCACCATTGAACTTTGAGAAGTTTTTTCACCCTATTCATTTCCTATAAGAACTATTTTTTCATTATTTTATTTATTATTATTATTTTTCTTAATCATTTTATTTTCGTTTTGATTGGGTGATTATAGCAGTCTTAATTGCAAATTAAAGAGTCACATTCTTAAAAGCTTAACTGTAGGTTGTTATATGTGTTCTTAGAATCCTTAAAAAGTTCTATTTTTAATTTTTGTTTCAGACCAATTACTTAACCCTTCAATATTTCATAGAAAACTCTCTCTACTGATAAATATTCTCTACTGATAAATTGAATAAACCTATTCTGCCTAGATTCATAAATAAGATATTCATTTCATAGACTGTGCAAATTACGTAAATATTTGTAACTTTTGAAATGGAGATAAAACAAAGAACTTTTAAGTGCCATTCTAGATTGTTACACAAATGTTTATGAATAGTGTATATGCATGCTTATAAAATTAAGATTAAAAGTAATCGATTTTATGTAAATTAAAATTAATACAAGTTGAATCAAAACAAGTTAAACTGAAAGTATATTCATACATAAATTTAAATGCATATAAGTTGAACTTTTATTTCAGGGTTGGGGTTTTGGACAAGACAATTGGGTTTTACTGTCTTAATGTGTCCAAAACCTTGAACTTCTATAACCTTAAAATTCTATTGGCATAGCCATTGCACTTATAATAATTACATATATTAATAATAATTCGATCAATTTTATAGAATCTGCTTTAACTTATTAAAGGAAAATAATATTATAGGAAAAGGTTTATTACTTTTGAAGCTCCACAATTCATTGAACAACAAAACAGAATACCTTATCCTTTAAATATGAATTAACATGCTTTTAATACTGTTAAATTATGTTTTTGCATAAGGATAAGTAATGCAATATTAAAAATAATAATAAACTTTTTTAATAAAACGAACAATTTTCTTCAATTTGTTTCTTGTTCAAAAATTAACCCTGTATTGCTCATAATATTTGTTTTAAATTGTGAAAAAATTTGAATAAAAGTGTTTTTTGACAGTTTAAGACAGTTCTGAACAGGATGGTTTAAACGCTAGTTTAAACTGTGGATTAATCCATTCTGTCCTAAACCTTGACAACTCTTTTTTTTGTTTTCAATTTTTTTAAATAAACATGTAATGCTCATATATGTATGCAATGAAAACTATGATGAATGGTTTGCAATACTCCAAATGATGTTATAGTTTTAAAAAATTGCACGTTCAATATAATTGCATTTTAGCTTACTTTCTTGCACACTGTATTTAGTTATGAGTTATTTGGAAGTATTAAAATTCCACATCATTTACAGGTCGTGCAGGGGTTCGATTGGAAGACAGGTTGCGTCGCCGAATTGAAGAGTACAGAGTGAGGCAGCGTCGAAAGCAAATGATACAGTCTGTGAAAGCCATGAGATCTGGTTTAGCTGGATTAAATAAGCTTAGGAGTGATGTTCCAGAAAAAAGTTCACCTCCAATTATGGGTAATTCATTATTGATCAATAATAATAAAAAAAAAAAATGTTTAATCTGTGGTTAACATAAACGCACATTATTACAGAAGATTTTAAAGTGAATTGAATCTATAGAATTTTGTGTTAAATCGATCATTTATTTTATTATTAAACTCACCTACTAAATATAACATCTGTAACAGAGCAATAAGATTTAACAATAATTTTGAAATACAAATAGCATAAAATGCAAAAATCTGTACTCAGGTATTTACTATTTTACAAATAAAAATTAATTTTCAATAGAACTAAAAGTCAACTAATTTATCAATTTCAATTTGTTTTAGAGATAATAAAGTTAATGCAGTTTATAAAATCGCGTAATACTGTTCTTTAGTATAAAAAAAACTGAGTATTATGTTTTATTTAAGGGCATATTTGATATGTTGTATATTTTAATATTTAACTTTATTTGACAAAGAGATCGGAAAATGTAAATGTGCATGATCTTTCTGAATCTCGATAGAGGAATCATAATTCTGATCACTAATGGCAAATCCAGATATAGATGCGAGAGCGTTTCCCCCAAGCAAGGATTTCAGATATGCAAATTTTTCAGTCTTTCGTAATTCGTTATTATGAATAGCTGTTTCAAATTGATTATAAAAATCCAACCACTTGGTAGAATCTCCGTAAAATGTTCCTATCTGCAGACGAGGTAGGTTCATTATTTTTGATTCAGTTTTAGCAACAACAGTTTCGTTTCTATCACTTTCGATATTTATTTTAGAATTAGAAGAACATCGATTTAAAAAATCTCTGAATCCTACCTTTCCATGTCACTTATTTTTCTTGATATTCTTGGCAGGTGGTTATTTCGTTTTCGAACTCCTGTTCACCAACAGTGTATTCCAGTTTTTCATACAATTGTTTCATTCTATCATTTTTGCATTTAATTGCTCACTTAAATCCATTAAAAGTTCTGCTTTTTCAGCATCCTGCGAATCATCTGCCAAACTCGCTTCAATTTTCGTTATTAATTTCGTAGTTAGCTGTCTTACCACAGTTCGTTTCATTTTTTGATTCCCTAACAATTCTTTCGTAGCCATAGTCCTAAATTAATTTATCCAAGTATTCTTCTTAAAATTTTCAATTCCATAAAAATACCCTATTCCAGGGATTTCGGCACCATATTAAAATTTGTACTCTAAAGATACTTGGATACACAAAATAATGATGACTCCAGAGAAACGAACACAACGTTTATTTCATATGGACAGCACAAGAGGGAATAAAAATATAACAAATATGAGAAAGTAAATAATTGGCACAGCGCCATCTATTGATATTAATTTTGAACATAAATTTTAGATATAATTTAACACTCCCCACCATGCATCCATTTATTGGATGCATTAAATATTTATTGCACTTCTAGGTTATACAGTCTTTCAATGGGTCTTTTTACAACATTGTTTTCCAATTAAATCTCACATGATCTAATTTTTCCATCTCTACCTGTAAACAAACTTTTAATTCTTCCTAACTTCCAATTATGGCGCTTAACATTATCTTCTCTCACGAGAACAGCATCATCAACTTTATAAGTATTCAGATTTTTTGATTGTTTAGAAAACATAACAGATCTTAACTCTAATAAATATTCCTTAAAAAATCTTTTCCAAAAATGATCCAACAATAGTAATCCATATTTCCACTTTTTGATTAATTCCACTTTTTGATTGATTCCACTTTATTTGACATTAAATTAAGATTATTTGGAGAAGGTAAAGTAGTTAAAACGTGACCCAACAGTAAAATGTGAAGGAGTTAAGGGGTCAGGCTCATGTAAATCATTGTAAACATAAGTTAATGGCCTCGCGTTAATAACCGATTCTACTTCAGTTAATACAGTAATTAATTCTTCATAACAAAGAGAAATTTTACCCAAAACTTTTTTTAAGCAATTTTTAACAGATCGAACAAGCCTTTCCCAAAAGCCTCCCCTCCATGGGGCACCTTCTACAATGAATTTCCATTCCAATTGATGTTTCTCTAAGAAGTTACACACTTCATCATTTTTACACATTTTATACAAATACTTAAGTTCTTTATCGGCAGACTTAAAAGTTTTAGCATTATCAGAGGATATAACTTTACTAATACCACTAGGGGCAAAAAATCGTCTTAATGATAGCAAAAAACATTCAGTGCTTAAATTAGATATTAATTCTAAATGAATATTACGAGTAACAGCACATGTAAATAAACGTATATACAATTTAGTATTATCTTTTAAATACAATGGCCCTGCAAAATCAATACCAGTAATCTCAAATAGTTGAAATTTCTCTACTCTATCAATAGGTAAAGGTGAAATAATTTCTTTACCCCCTTTAGCTGTAAATTTTTTACAAATTCTACAATTATACAAAATAGATTTAACAAATTGTCTCCCTTTTAAAATCCAAAACTTACTTCTTACTTGAATTAAAGTTTCATGAACACCATTATGTAATACTTTTTCATGACAATCATAAACAATTAATTTTGCAAAGTAATCGTTAGAAAGAACAATAGGACATTTTTCATACACATCTAAAGATGAATTAATTAATCTAGTTTTCACTCTCAGAATACCTTTATCATCCAGCATAAGATTAACATTAGCTAATTTACAATTTTTATCTACACATTTATTTTGTTTAAGATTTTGTTAAGATATTAATTTTAAACATAAATTTTAGATATAATTTAACAAAGGAATTACATCCAAAAAAATTAAAGAAATGTTAAAGAATTTAATTAAAATACCAAAAAAAGCCAGAAAAAATTAATTAGTTTAAGGTATCTAAAAGTCCAATATTTTTTCCAAAAATATTTCTGTAGCAATAATTTTTTTTTCAATTCTTCTATCAAATATAAGTGTTTTGTAATATATTTTATATACACAAAAAATAAATGCGTAAATGGAAAATTAGCTGCTGAAATTGAGTATATTAATCTGGAATAATGTTTTTTTTGTGTATTTGTGGCTATCCTGAGTCATTCATGTATTTGTTTATATTCTTTGTTGGAAAGTTGCTAATATGTTCACAATTTGTATAATTTATTGTCAAACATCAACTGTCTTCACCTGTAAAAGTTATTCATCAGTTGTGAGATGTCAAAATGAATATAAATATATACAAACATATATTAATGAAACTTTCCAAAAAATTTCAGTGAATGTAGGAAATTCTAGGTAATATCGGGTAGCTGAGATTTGAAGGCTAAACTGTTTGACCTAGAAGCTGTCGGGTTTATTTATTGTTTAGTTGAGTACACAGGGTTGCTGCTTTGCGAGGAATTAAAAAATCACTTGAAATAACTGGGAAAACGCAGTGAATTTTTCCTTAGAAACTGGGAAAATACAAGGAATTTTGCTTTGTATTTTTGTCTTTTAAAAAATGCTGACCACTTAAAGCGCAATCTGAAAGGTATTTAGGAATGATATTTCAGCTATACTAAGCAATCTCATTTACTAGTTATAGCATTATTTAAGTATGTTCAGCTGTTCCTTTTTTTTCTCTAAGTTTTTGCAGCAATTAAAACTAATAAACATAGTCCAATATAGCTCACAGAACAGCAGGAAATAAGGCTTACTTGCGCTTTGAAGAAGGGGCTTACAATAAATGTTGTCCTGGTGCCTGTAAACCCTTTGTTGTTGTTTTTTCTTCTGCTGCACTGCAGCTTTCTTGTGCAAATCATAGACTCACAATAGGGGTACTGGTCTTATCCTGGAAGCTGCAATTTTAAAAACAAAACAGTACTACTATTGGATGAAATCTTCGTTTCTATGAATCTTTAGTGAACGTATAATAAACTTGACGAAAAATAATTTTTCTAACTCTAATGACCAATAAATAAGGATAGTTTAAAAACAAAAGAACATTAAAGAGATGATATAGTAAAACAAACTTATGTATACAGATGCCGTGAAATAAGCAACAACAAAGATAGGTTTTTCTTCTTAACTAGTATATTAATTAATTGAGCTTTCCAAAAGATTTCAGTAAGTACAGGGAAAAAGCTTTCATATAAACTTTATTGTTTTAGAATGTTAATTTTTTTGGAAAGACATGATTTTTATCATTTCAATTAACTCTGCCACGTGTTATTATTTTTTAAATGCAAATTTTAAATGTATTGGCAAACAGGGTTCCCACGGTACTTGAAAAACCTTGAAAGTCCTTGAATTTGGTTGAAAAAAATCAGGGCCCCAGAAAGTCCTTGAATTCTGCCATAGGGTACTCGAAAAGTACTTGATTTTTTAGAATTTATAATACTACTAATTTTTCTTGCAAAAAAGTAATGAAAAAAAAATATAAATTCAAAGGAAAATTATCGAAATTCTAATTATGCAATTTTTAATGCTTGAAGTGAAAAGGGGTTAAAGAAGATGCAAAACTTTTCTCTCCTAGATTTTTCAGCCCAAATTGTTGTTCATATCTCTGATGTTTTGAAAGCTGAAATTTCTAGCAAATTTTAGGTTTTTTAGTCATAGTTTTGCGAATTATATATAGGGTTTAATTGATTTAGAAACATGTTAAATGTGTTGACTTCATTATTACGACAGGTTAATATTGTTGTCCGATTTGTTCTTTTAATTTATGTATGAAGGATAATTAATTTTGTATCATTTACAATCAAATTTTTACATTCAGTTTTTACTGCTAATAAATAAAGTTTAGTCCTACAGGTTTCATTGATTATGAATAAACATCGTGATTCACATTAAACTGATTCTTGATTTATAGATCAGAAATTCACATAAAATGTTCTACGAATTGTGGTTTAACTGAAAGTGATCAATGAATCACATATCGAATATTACGTTAAAGTGATTTGCAAATTACTCATCAGGATTTATATTAAGGTATTTTATAAATCACATCATGATTCACATTAAAGTTATTTATCAATCATGCCTCACGATTCTTATTCTAGTAGTTTACAAATCACGCATTGCGATTCATAAAAGAGAGATTTAAGAATTACCACTCACAATTCTCATCAAAATGATTTTAGAATCACATATCTGTCCTATATTAAGCACCTTGCAATTTGTGAAAATTAGGCATATTCACAAAATTTACATTTTATGGATATATTTTTAAGAAAATAAAGCTTGGTAAGTCTTAGTTATCTGTAAAATATTGTTCTACAATAGATTTTATTATGTTCAAAATACATTACTGATATTCTTAAGTAAGAACATAGAAAATTTGTTATTAAAATTGAAACAGATATGTTAAATAGATTTATTTTGATAATTTATCTAATTATATACATTTCCTGTAACCTAAAATTTGATCTAACATATAAAAAAAAGTATTTATATTTTAAAAACTATGCAATTACACAAACTTTATCAATTATTTACTATGCTTTTTTAATGTAATATGCATTACTCATTCATTCAGTTTCATTAATTCTAATTCATTTGTCATGAAAAGTTTCACTGATGCTAGTTTTAAATGTTGTCTAGTATCCTGTGCCAATTGGAATTTTTTAAAGTTATTTGAAACAGCAATGTAACTATCAACCATTCAGATTATTAGCTGATAAATTTAATAAATAATTTTTTGTTGTTGTCAAATAAGCATTATGATTTAAAAATATAAAATTTCTGCTTCTACGTAATTGTAAAATCTGGTTGACTTGTACTTTAGCGTATAACAATAATATCGAATAGGTCCTTGAAAAATTTGATTTTAGGTCCTTGAAAGTCATTGAAAAGTCCTTGAATTTTTTTTAAAAGATTGAGTGTGAACCCTGGCAAAAAGTGAGCATAATTTGAATAACCAAAGATTGGAATTAATAATTGATCAGAAAACTCCATCTCCCTGTTTGCTAATGAACAATTTTCTCATTTATTACTGAAAATTGTTGAGTCAGGTTTCAAGACAGGAATTTAACTACTTGAATGAAGATTCTCTACATTTTTTTAGGCATGTATAAACAAGTACATAGTCAATATTTTGTTATTAAATTTAAACAATACTTTTTTGAATGAGTCACGTCTTATTGTTTATGTTTTTCCTGGCATTTTTCTTTTCTTTTAACACTATAACATTTAATTGTATTTTTTATGCTCATGATTTTTTTTTCTGAAATATATTTTTAAAAATGCAGCTTCAACTTCAAAGTTATTTCCTTTTTGAGTACAATAAGTATTTCATAAATTTTAAATTAAAAAAATTATCTCTTATTTTTCCTTAATTTTTTTTTTTGCAGAAACATTCATGATAATCTTTAGATGTTACTATATTTAAATGAAACATTTAAGAAGCACAAATGTTGCTTAATTTATCTGCATTTATTTATTTAGATGATGTTGCTGGTAGTGATCAAGAAAAGGAAACCATAAAGTTGACAGTATTACCTCCTGCTCAATTACATCTTCCTACAGAAGTGCCTGTCATACAAGTTGCTTGTGGACTTCACCATAATGGTAAAACATTATCTATTATTCTCCTCAAATCATTTGAAGAATGCAATATTGTTTTCTTATCATTTCCAATGGATTGAAGTGCTTACCAATTCTTATTGATAAAACTATTTTAAGAAGGTGGACATTTGTTTTAAAGTGTAAATTTATATCACCCCATACCTGCCATGCCTCCGATTTTTAATGAAGGATCCTGTATTTTATGACCATCTCCTGTTTACCCTTATATTCTCAAATTTTTCTGTATTAGTGGGAGAAATAATAATAAAAAATAAAAAAATTGACAAAATATCTGCTGATGGCAAAATACTTCTTATTCCGCAACAAATAGTGCTATTGCCAATACTGCAGTATGTTAAGTGCTAATAGTTTAAGTGATTATAAATGCCAAATAATTATTTAACAAAAATTTTCTTTAGATTAAGATTTATTATACATATTTTTTACTTTACTAAATGTAAATGCTTATATTAATTTTCAATTTTGAATTTCTCTTTGACTTGCATGATGTATCAAAACTTTACTCGTGGCCTAAAAAAAACATGTCGCTAGTAAAATCTCCCTTATTTTATTTCTCAAATTTTGGCAGATGTGGCCTTATTATTTTTTTGTTTACTTCTAATCTATCTGGTGTTAATCAGTGTTTTTAGTCAAGAAATATACATAGCAAGGTTCTGTTTAAAAGATATTTGGTTCTGTTTACGAACCCTTTACAAAATATTTTAATTTAAAATGGACCCTTCACAATTTTTTTTTATAGTTAATGCTTTGTGAATTGAATTAACCCTTCCTGAAAAAAAGAAAGACATATTTAAAATAACCGCGAAGTTTTTGTGAGGTTTTGGCCCGCGCCCTTTCTTACATCTCTCCTCATCTGCCATCCATTCCACTCTTCCCACCACGTAGAAGCGGATGACGTCAGTGATCCGTGTTCTGGCTTTGCGTGTAGAAGGAGAGAATGAAAGTTAAGCTTTTCTCTGGATAAAAATTATTTTCATCACTTAAAGGTTAGACTGCTCTTGTGTTTTACGGCGTTACATTGTACGACTCTCACATTTTGTTTATTTCCTTTATTTTGCAAATTTGCCTATCGTGCTATTTTTTATTTTAATATTATGTAGCTTCATCATCATCATCATAGTTGGCCTCCAGACTGTCCAATGTGGGCCAATGCCTTCCTCTGAAGATTTCTCCACAATGATTTCTGATTTATCTTTGGTCTCCAATTCTTTTCATTAATTGAAGGAAAATCAAACGTCACTGAGTCAGCCAATCTCAACCACAGCTTTTCACGCTTTCAGCCAGGGCTTTTTCTCTAGTGGGCTTAAAAAGCAGCATCTTTATTATTGTATTGTCATCACTCATTCGAATCACATGGGCAAATCCAATTCATTCTATTTATTTTTGTGTATTTAATAATAAAGGGTGGTTTATAAATCTTGTACAGTTCAAAGTTGAATCTCCTTCTCCTGTTATTGTTTTCATTTACACCACCAAGTATACTCTGCAAAATCTTTCTCTCAAATAGTGCAATAAAATTTTTCTCCAGTTTTGTCATTGTCTAAGCTTCAAAACTGGCCTGACAAGAGTTTTCTAGATTAAGAATTTTGTTTTTCTAAAAATAAACCTAGATTTGATAATAGACAGCCCTATTTGCCAGATAGAGTTGGTTTTTCATTTCAGGAGTCATTCTGTTGTCAATTGTAATTTTGTAGCTTATTTCCTTTCAAATCAAATATGAAATTTATAAATTGCAGTATTCTGAGAAATTGTCTGCTTCTACAAGCATCATGTGTGTACATAAATCATAATTTTTGTTCTCTTTTAGTAAATAAATAACTTTTTAATTTACATTTATTCATAAAATTAATTAACAGAATATTTTATTAAAAACTATATATTATAAGTTTTTTAAATAAAATATTATAAATTTAAGAAATCTTTAAGTTTACTTAATATGTAACACATTAAAAGTGATCCATAAGAGTTGTTTTTTAAAATACATTGAATGAAATTATTAAAAATGTAAGTGATTTTGTTTTCAATGTTCGTCTAAAGTGAATATTTAGCATTTGAGCTGTAGAGGCTGAATATCGAATATTTGTATGTTACAGCTCTAGTTTAGTTTCAACAATTGACGTTTATTTTTGAAAATTTAATTTTTTTATTATTATAGTTTTACAGTGTTAAGTATAATCTTGTATCTATTTACAATTTAGAAAATTCCTCGCAAGTGATTTTTGTAATTTTCACAATGACCGGACCTTATTTGTGCAAATTTACCAAAGTAGGACCCTGGTTGAAACAATGTGACTCTTACAAATTATGAGTAATTTTTTTACAATTTTACACAAATAGGACCTTTCACAAAATATCTGAGCAGATCTGTGATCGGACATGGTGCATAGCGTTTTTAAAAAGTGCCTAAAGATGCTTACTTTTGATATTCCTTTTTTAAGAGCCCTGAAAGGTGCTTTTTCATTAGGTACTTTTAAAAAGTACTCTTTTAAAAAATGAGATTTTTTTTATGGTGTCGATTCTCGCCACTTATTGTGTAAAAGCATGCTTTTAACATTGTTCTATTTAATGTTTTCACAATTCATTTAATCACAATCCATTTCGGCCTACCGTCAGTCCTTAGCGTATGAAAGCGCCAATCATTTTATAGATTTGATGAAATACTTGCAGATCTGCATGTGCATATACCAGTGTTTTTATCATAGACAAAAAATGGGTGGGATTTCAAAAAGTTAAGTGAGATTTCTATAAACTAAAAAAACACAAAAACTCTTGGAAAAAAAATCATTTCCTTAATTATAATACATTTTTAGCGTCTTCTATTTTTTAAAGCATTGAATATTTTTGGTGCATCATCATAGAAGATTTTGCCTTTACAAGGTATTTGTCCATTTTACATTAGCACATGAAAAATTTGAACGTCTTACATGAAGAAACCTTACCTAGGGTAAGCACGTGGTTGCAGAGAAATAATGAAAGATTCAGGAAGAAAAGTGAAGCGGATTTTATTCTAAATGGAGTAATTTGAAGCTTTTTCCAAAATACGAGAAATGCGTGAATTTTGAAATTGATATATAGAATTCGCGAATTTCTCGCGCTAATCATTTTTTGATGCGAGAAAAGAAAAAAATATACGAGATTCTCGCATTCTCGCGCTGTAGTGAAAACACTGATATACTAAGCTAGATTCAGTTGGAATTATGTGCAACCCGGCTGCATTTTGCAAGAGATTCTCAATTTCCAGCTTCATTTTCCTCCCTCTGAAGTTGAACCGAAAAATCTCTCTATCTCTTTATGGTGGCTAATATAATTTTTTAAAAAAAGAGTTCATTGTCAGGAACTAGTTATTTTAACATGATCATGTAAAGTCTTTGAAAATTATTTTGCATTTTGTTAATGGGTATAATGTTTAAAAATATTTTTTAAGTGCTTAAAAAATACTTAAAAGGTACTTATTTTTTGTTGAAAGATTTGGCTGTGCACCATGTTGCTTGTTCTTCTAATTTTGTATGGAGCAACTTCTCTCACTGGTTACGTATTTGAATAGCTGAACGTCTCCTCTCTTTATTCTTTGTTTTTAGTCTATAAAATACTTTCTCAAAAGAAATAATAAAGTTGGAAATTCTTCTAAATCCTTGCTAGATTCCCAATAGTAAATGTTTTTTAGTATTTACTTAAACTAATAATATACAGTCAGTTATATACCTTCTATTACTGAAGTTCAATCAGGAAATCGTTAGTTTTAAACATAGATTATTTATGTCTTAGTTATTTATCTGCATAAACTAACTTTTAGGTTGTTTTTTTTAAAATCTTACAAGCAATTTAGCTATTGTAAAATATGAATCCTTTTATATGTAAGCATTGCAATTTTTATTCATTTTTTTCTTCAATCAGTTCTGCTGCTTCGCAATGGGGACGTTTATACATTTGGTAATAATCAACATGGGCAGCTGGGCCAAGGAGATTTTCTTATAAGGTAAGAAATGCATCTTTTTGAAAATTATCTTTAATTTCTTTCGAAAAAATTTATGTGTGTAACTATTCCAGTGTCATAATTAATCAATGTTATAATTAATAATGTGGAAAATCTACAAAACTGAATTCTATTCTCCGTGACTGTAGGAAAATGTAACTTAACTAAAGTTTTGCCATATCATGTTGGCTCACATTATTCCACATTACAAGATTATAAAATGAAATTGAAGTGGACTTTATCTGCGTCTTGATGGAAGTTAACCCTGTCATTGATTTCATTTATCTTGAGCCTTGGTGGCTCAGGGGATAGAGCTTTCTCCTTCCAATGAGGTGAACCGGATTTGAATCCCAGCGGTCAATACGAATTCTGCAACAGCTACACTGACAACAATCCTGTTGTAAAATATCCTCAGTTGTAGACGGATCATGAGTTAGAGTCCCTTTGCTGTCTGACTAACCATGGGAGTTTTTCGTGGTTTTCCTCTCTATGCAATGCAAATGCGGGTTAGTTAAATCAAAAAGGTCCTCCACAAGAATCCGAATTTCTCCCAATACTTGATCCAGGAGTTTTGTTAAAACCTTACTTTTTTTTACAATCTTAAATATATTTCCTCAAAGCTAATCTTTAATATATTCTTATGAGTCTAATTTTTTACCCACAACGTTAAATGAATGGTAACAATAGGGTTTTGATAAAAAAAAAACTTTTTATGATATTTTGGCGAGATAAGTTGCTTTTGTTTTATCAGTATTTGAAATGTAGCAATCGTCAAAAACATAAAGTGGAAGTGCCAAATTTTAATCCTAACTTTGATGAAATTTAAACATAGTCGTAATTACAGGATCCCAGGCGTCAAACATGAAGAAAAATGAAAAAGAATGAACTTTTGAAACAGTGTACATACATGTTTCATTGATTTTTATTATGTTCAGTTGGTTTCAGGTTAAACTGCAGGTTTGGTATAGAATCTGACAAGTACACAGGAACTTCGGTACTTAAACCTAGTATGTGGTTGATTCCACCACAAAAAGTTTAGTCCTTGAAACCTAGTTTGTTGTAAATTCTACCGTGGAAACTTTGGTTCTTGAACCTAGTTTGTCGTTGATACTGTTGAGAACCAATTATCCGGGATGCTCGGGACCATCGCTATTCCAGAAGTCTGAATTTCCTGGTTTTCTGGATCGACCAAAAAGTGTCGTTAATCGATATTTTATCCAACCCGAATTACAAGGAAAAAGTGTAACACATTTTAAAGTAAGAGAAAAAAGAAAAGCACTCCTAAATTTAGGAAGAAAAAGAAATGGTTGAAAAATAACACTTAAAAGATTAAGAAAAATTTGCAAGTTTAGACAAGAAAAACAAATTTAAAAAATACGAAATTCTCATATTTATTTTTTAAAAATTATTACAATTCCTAAATTAACTAATATAAACAAAATCAATGATTAAATAACACAATATATTTCATACCTTATTATACGGGGGGACAATAAAATAAGAGGAAAACTTATTAATCTAAATAAAAACAACACTAACTTGAAAATTATCGAACTGAACGCAAGATCAACAGAATTAAAATAAAAAAAACTAATGATAAAATTTATGAATAAGAAGAATTAATTTATTTAGTACGAAATTTATCGTGAAAAGAAAAAAAAATCAAACGTAATGGAATCAGAAAAACAAAACTGCAATCTGCTTTATAAAATAATCGTATGTTTAAATTTGTAAACAATTCTCCTTTTATTTTTTATAAAAGCACGATTTTTAACGAAAGCAGATGTGATTCCACATTAAGAAAAACTTGCAAATGATACAGCACTTCCAAAAAATCAGAATTTATTCCAAAGAAAAATTTTTTATTTTTATTAATCAATGTCTAATAGATAAATATATTTTTCTCTTTCATCTTCTATTCACTGATATGCATATGCAATGCATTTTCCCCACCTCCTCATAAATCAAAGAGAAAACGAAATCAGCATGCCATTCCTTTGAGTTTGATTGGCGGCCTAATGGAGAAAATAAAGCATTCGTCCCTTCCCTGCCTCCTCTCAATCGAAAGATCTTCAAGGTCATGGAAGAAATGACGCTTCTTTGGGCAAACGGGAAAAAAATAATTTCCCTTCCTCACATTTTCCTCTACTCAACTTCAAGGATGAGTCTAATTTCCACTTTTTTTAAAATAGCGGGAAAACCGAGCAAAATGTTTCCAGGTTTTCTGGTTTCACGGTTATCTAGATACCGGATAAATGGTTCTCTACTGTACCACCACAGTATAAAAAAATAAAAACTAACTAAATGGTGGTTTAAATAAAAATTTTAAATATTATAAACTGACTAAAGAAATCAAAACAAGTCATATACACATTTTGGCACCATTTTTTCATTTTTCTACTATTATTGGAACTATTACAATCTGTAACCCAAAAGAAAGTGTTTTTGGACCCACCTTGTGCTTCTTGTAGAAATTACTTACTTGAATGTCTTCTATTTTTTCTATTGTAGATAAGGAAATAATATAAAGTATCAAAGCATTTTAACATACAAAGAGACAAAGTTCAAATTTCAAGAAAAAATAGGCATGAGTGCGGAATTAGACATCAATGAGGAAGGGAAATAATTTACTTGGAATCTTTTAGATTTTATGCTTCATTAATTACTTCTCTAAAAATTGCTGTTTGATGTCCTTTTAAAAGTCAGTTTCTTTCTTTAATATGTTAAGATGTGTGACTCAAATATCTCTTTACAGAGGACAGCCAACATTATTGAAGCTTCCATCTGCTTATCTGCCAACAACTATAACTCAAGTTGCTGCTGGTAGCTGCCATACTGTTTTATTAAGTGAAAAGGGACAGGTTTTCACATTTGGAAGTTTTCAGGTATTTTTCATGTAAATGTTATAGTAAGTTAAGTTACAATAATAAGCTTACGAAGAAAAGAGAGGCAGAAAACCATTTTTATCTAGATGCGACAGACTCTTTCTCTTTGTATCGAAATTGATTGGTATCATCTGAATAATAGCATACAAAAAGTTGTTGTTGTCTGTTGAAATTTTTGCAGTTATAAGTAACTTGTGAAAAATATTTAGTGCTTGTGATAAGTTCATTGGTTTATTCTTACATACCAGCCAAGTCTCCTGTTTTTAAAGAAGGCTCCTGTATTTTGCAACTATCTCTTGTTTACCCGTATATTCTCAAATTCCTTCATATTTGTTGATGAAATTTAAAAAAAAGAAAGAAAAGAAATTGGCGATAAAATATCCTCTGATGGTGCTATTGTTAGTTCTGCAGTATGTTGAGTGTAAATAGTTTAAGTTATTAAGTTCTAACGTATAATATGGGGGAAGTCATTAATTTATACAAATGCTTTCTTATAGTAAGTAAAATACAAATGCAGGATACAGTAAAGGCCCCTAATTTTTGACAATTATATTTTTTAGCACTCAATCTTTCCATTTAAAAAAACTTTTCACAGTTTCCCCCTTAATTGTATAATTAATGGTTTAAAAAATCTTTAGATTAAGATCAATATACATATTTTTTACTTTGCTTAAATGTAAGTGCAAATATTATTTCCAATTTTGAATTTCTCTATTTGGCTTACATGATTATGCATGATGTATCAAAGCTTTACTTGTAGCCTAAAAAAATGTCGCTAGTAAAATCGCGGTTATTTTGTTTCTCCTATGTTGGCAGGTATGATCTTATGAATTCGAATTTAAAATGAATTAATGCATACTGGAGGGTTTGAAATGAAAAGACCCAATTCTAGTGTCATGCACTGTGGCCAGAATGTTGTTTCTAATCCTCTGAGCTGACTGACACCTGTCAGATTATAGTTTCATTAGTTTGTTAACTTTGATTGCAATCAAAGACACCATTATCAAATCTTCCATTGTAAGCCCAAGACACTTCAGATATCAATGCTTAATGTGTATTACATTTCTGACGAGCCTTACGAGAACTTAATGAATTTCATTAAAAAAACGTTTTAACATCAACAAATAGAAATTTAAAAAAAAAAATGCGTTTTGGTGTAACAATAGTATCTTCATCAGTAGGATCAATCATTAAAGTGGAAGGCAAGTAAAACATGCATATCAAGATAATTTTTGACCACATGATTGGAGGAGGAATCTGTTCTAATTGTTTTTGTATTTCGAATGCTTTAATTTTTTTATTTGTTGTTATACCTTATGGGTCTGTGGGGAGAGTTTTTACGCTCGAGCGAATGATGTACACATCAAGTGCTGCTGCTAGTAATAATTTTTATTAAAAAAAACACTGAATAATGCATAAATAAACTGTTTTACAAATTGTTTTAATATTTGATACTTTATTTTATGAAAAAAGATTTTTTTCCACTTGGGTTGGAAGAAACTTTCCTGACAAGGAGACTTTTTTTCACTGGGAAACATGGTGCTTAGCTTTTTTAAAAAGCTCTTAAAGGTGCTTTTTTTATAGGATGTTTTTAAAAAGTGTTAAATTTTTCCTTTTCAAAAATGCGATTTTTTCCCCTCTACCGTGTCGACTTTTGCTGCGTATTATGTAAAAGTTGGTTTTCACTCTGTTCACTATTAAACGTTTTCACAAATCATTCAACCACAATCCATTTCGGCATACCGTCGGCTTGCAACACACGATAGCACCCCAATCATGTTACATGTTTGATGAAATACTTGGGAGTCTGTATGTGCATCCACTGATCTGGGTTTGTCATTGATACGAGAGAAAAAATAAAATTTTAGTTTAATATTGAAAATTAATTGTTCATGGGACGCATTTCTAATTTTCTATTCCAATGCTTTGTGAAAAGTGTTGGTCATTGAAGCAAGAGAAAAATTAATGTTAATGAAATTGTATTTTAATATTGAAAATTAATCGTTAATTTATTTAGAAGGGACAGTTAAGAAGAGGTCCCCCACACTCTTCTTTAGAAGAAAATAAAAAAGACAGGAGAAAGTCGGAACGAGATAAGGACGCTACTTGGAGTGCAATACCTGGTGCAGTGCCAAACATAGGAACAAAATACGGACGTAGAGCTACTTGGATTGGAGCTTCTGGCGACCTAACTTTTGTCAAAATTGATGAATCTCTCATAAATTCTCATAACTTGAGCAAATCTAGTGTTGTTTGTAATAAATCATGTATTGGTAAGTCTTATTCAATTTCTCTTTGTTCTGAAATGAAAATATTAGTTTACATATTTCTGAAATCTTTAAGTTCCTTGGTAAATTTTGTATTATTTTTTTTTTATCAGTGTTTATTATTAAGTTCTGTGTGTAACACATTTTGCATTTTCTTATAGCATATTGATTTTTTCTAAACTTTCAAAAAGCTTTTACAATAGGCCACTGTATTTTAAGCTACTTGGTCCTTTGAGGATGCTGATTGATTTTGATTTATGAATTAATTCGTTTGATCATAGCATTATTTTTAAGAGTGAAAAGTTAATGAATTATTTGTGATATTGTATTTATGGTGTATTTAGTGTATTTGCAAAATTTCTTTGTTAAAAAAACTTTTAGATTGTTATTAGTGTATATTTTTTTCTCAAACAAACCCATACTTCTTGTAACTGTTAAATTATATCAAGAAAAAAAAAGAGTGTCTAAATTTTGACAGTAAAGCATGAATATAAATTTTATGTTAAATTTTTTTTTTCAAATTAAAATAACTCTGTAATGGTATTTAGAGCTATGGATCACACCTTAATCAAATGGTTGTATTGAATCAAATGACTTTCACATTTTTGTGTATAAATTCATGTTTTTTTTAATGAGAAATTATCTGATAAACAACAGTCTAAAGATAGAATCATGCGTTAGAATCACATTTTTAAATAATGATTGCATGAAAAATTTCTCTCTTAAAATGAATTTTTTTCCAAATTTTTCGAACGATAGACATGGGAAACTGTTATTTTTGCAAACAATCTAAAGTGAGTATTATTAGAATAGCATTTGTGATGGAGGCTGATAAAATAAGACAATATGCACAAAAAAAAAGGGGAGAGCCACCTAGCTGCCAACTCTACTGGATTTTCCAGTAGACTACTGGATTTTGCTAGTTACTCCTGGTCTACTAGTTTAATTAAAATTCTCCTGATTTTGTAAATTTTAGAAAATTCCCTATAATTGAGTAAGTTTCCTAAAAAGTCCTCATTCAAGTAGAATTTTTGTACAGATTATTGCTTGCTTACTTACTAATACATAATGAAGCAAACCTCATTTACAGAAATCAGTTTAAAACTTTTGTTATAAAATGTTCTGTTTGTTTTTATTCTGAACTCTTTTTTTTTAATTAATTAAAAAAAATCTTTTTTAACTATCTTTGATGAATTAAATGTCTTCTAATATTCAAAAAATTATGAGTATACATAATACATAACATTTCAAGTATGTTTAATGTCAATTATAACTGGAAAATATAGCAATTTTTTTATTTTGGTGACTGTTAAGATCCCTAAAATTCCCTATGTGTAAAAAATTTAGTACATTATGCAACAATTATCAGGAAATTTAAATTATTTTGTAAAATCTACTGGATTTTTTCCTATCCATGTTGGCAGCTATGGAGCCATGAATCAAGGTTATGCTGTATTTAAAAACTGTGCCTGCTGAAAGTAAAAGTAGATTATCAGAATTATAAAATGCAGTTACAATAGAATTTTGATAGTAATGTCATACTCATGGGTGCCACTCTTCAGTCTCAGGGATTGAAATTAGTCTTGAGTGGGCACTAAATTCTATCAATTCATATCTCTCTTAAAGCTTTTTTTTTAAATTATTTTTTTTTATTTCCTTAAAAAAGTAATCAATATTTTCTGTTAAAAATAAATTTCAATAGAAACGTTATTTTTTTATGTTTATTGCTGAATGATCAAGTAATAATGTAACACTGCAATGAACGAATTGATTGGAATTCAACATTTGCTTGTATCAGGGATGAGATTTTTCTGCGTTTTAGCTGATTTCTGCATTTTTCACTTTTATCTCTTGAATTTCAGCTTTTTTTTTTTTTATCAAAAATTCAGATTTTTCTAAAATTTTCACTTTTTTTTTATAAGTATTCCGCTTTTTCAGAATATTCACCCATTTTCAAAGAGAAACAGAAATTTCAAACTACATAGCTACCAATTCTTTCTCATTTTTACTTATTTTAGCTATTTTCTCCCCTTTTACTCGCTGCAGATAAGATTTTCCGCATTTTTTACCCGCCCTCCAGATAGATCCGATTTTTGTAGTTCAAACGACGCTGTTTCTGACAAGCCTTTTAGAGGTCCCAAGCCTGGAATCTTCTGATATCTCGATTCTTATTCACACGATTTTAATATCAAACATAGCTTTTCATATTTGCGTGTTGAGATTCTTATTCACGCGATTTGAATATTGTGCGTTGTGATTTTTATTTGTGCCTTTTTAAAAACCTATGAAGTGATTCGTATTTTTGCAAGTTTAAAATTCTATGTCTTGATTTGCTCATGCTGTTTATAATATTAAATAAAAATCAATTAAAATCAAATAAAAANTTTTGCGTTGTGATTCGTATTTGTGCCTTTTTAAAAACCTATGAAGTGATTCGTATTTTTGCAAGTTTAAAATTCTATGTCTTGATTTGCTCATGCTGTTTATAATATTAAATAAAAATCAATTAAAATCAAATAAAAAACAATCAAATATCAAATAAAATCAACTTATCAAATAAAAAACAATTATCTAAACAGTTGCTGATTGTCATGTAATTTTTCAAACTAAAATAGCAATTTTTGTATGTTAAGGAGTTACTATATATTTCCACTTCACTGTTATTGATATGTTTCAAAGGGCTCTAGTTAGATTAGACTATAACATGAACATAATGATTTGGTCCATTGTTAAAATTTTTTTTCCCAATATAATTTAAAAAGTAATATTACTGATATATTTGCTATAAATTACATAACAGTATTTATTAAAAGAACTGAAATATTAATGTATATTCTCAGTAGTTTTAATTTGCTAAACCAGGTAGTTTTTCAAGTAATAATTGTCTCGTATGTAAACTGAGGAAAAATATAATTTCCAGCTTTATTTTTTCAATTGGTAATTTTTATTTTCACTAAATGTTAAGTATCAATGTAATCATTTATATAATAATAGATTAGTACACAATTGTATGTCAACACATCATTTATTACCTGAAACTGTCTGGAATTTATTATTAAAGGGTTGCGCTTGCGTAAAATTTTCTATCGTGGAAATTCAGCTTTTTTGCCTTTTGGCTAATCTCATCCCTGTTGTATAAATAAAATTTATACTATTGTTGAATATAAATCTGCTTAGTGTACTCTTTCCTACCACATTTCTAAATGCTTTCCAAATTTAAATTGCAATGTTTTTTTTTTTTTTAATTTTTTTTATTTAATTTCTTTTTCAAATAAATTTTTAGAGCTGGGACAAAAATTAATGGGGAAATAAAAAATGCAGAAATGAATGATGTATATTAGTGGTTTACATCAGAGATTTTACTTAGTTATTAGAGTAAAAAACACATATAGTGAACTCTGGCAACTACGATATCCGATACAACAACACCCCTTATTACAATAATGTTTCGTAGTCCCGACGAACTTGCATATGAATTAATGTTATCCACCTCTCAATAGTGCGATGTTCTCTGAAGCCCCTGTAGAACGATTTTTTTTTTTCAATTTTCAACCTTATTTTCCCCATTTATTATTGGTTTTCAAATAATGTAAAACTTTTTTTAATCATATTTGCCATTTTTTAAAAAAATCTTTCCCAACAAGAGAAGTCCCAATACTGATTATGTACTTATTTCTTTTCACCACAGTGAATGGCTTTTGTATTATGATTTAATTCTCCATCCTTGATATACGTAGACCACCCTAGGACCTTCCGTTCTTAGAATTGCTTTCTTATCTCTTAAGAAGTCACAAATGTAACATTTCTATCTGATTTCATATTGAACCATAATTATCACTCTGCAAACTAAATTTTTATGTAATATATAAATAGATTTATAGTTAATAAATATATAACATTAAAATTTAAAAAAAATCTCATTGTGTCCCCAAAGTATGTAGACCCTCGATATAATAATATATCCCTCTACAACAATATATTTATTGGGTCTCCAAAATATTGTTGTTGCGGGGTTTTACTGCACAAGGTAAGCTGCTATTTTCATTCTTTTTTTTCTATTAAAAATAAATTAATAAAATAGAGAAAAATGTTCATTTTTTTTTTGCAAAAGTAAACAAATTATTGATTTAATATATGGGCCATTATCATTGAAAGGTGCATTTTGCAGTCAGATAACTTCACATCTTGGAAAATTCTGGCAAACAACGCTGGATTGTGTTTATTGGTTAACAAAAATAAGTTCAGTCTTGAAGTTTTTTTTAGAGTGGCACCCATGGTCATACTGAGAGATTAAAGTTGATTGATAAACTGAGCTTACATGACATAAATTATTGTATTCTTTTTATTTAATTAAATACAAGAGAAAGTATATGCATTTTTTTTTTGTATAGGTATCATTCCTAATCAAATTGAGCAGGCCTCATCTTTTAGGAGTTTGGTCATAAGCAAATCAGATGGTTCGTGCCGAAGGTGAGTTGTGCGCTTTTCTTATGATTCATTTGTGCTTTGCATTTTGTTATTTGGTAAATAGTTTTCCTGTTGTTTTGTAGCTTCAGTTCTGTTGACCAGCTGGAACTGAAAGATTATTCCGTTTGTCTTGACAGTGTCTACAATGTGCTTTGGAGGTATGTGGTGTCTTTTTGTTGTATGGGGTGAATAATAATTATTTAACTAAATGTTTTTTTTTTATTTAACTGTACTTCTTTCTTCACCATTTCCCGATTTTGAGTACTGTAGTGTTGTGTTCAGATCAGATTTTTGCTTATTGAAGGAATTTTTTAGTAAAAATATCTTTAAAAAGAGTCATGAGAAGCAATAATGTTTTAAAAAACTAATGAACCAAACTTAGACTGTACATGAGTTACTAGATCTAAAATTGCCATAGGATCAGAGAATGGTCAGGAAGTTTGCTTTCGGGTAATAATGTAGTTTCCGGTCAAAACCTGGAACATAATAACAAATTTCAAAACTGATTGTAACAATGCATACTATTTATGGTGGGTATATATGTATAGTATGGTGTGTATAGTATACTGTATATAGTATATATATGTATATTGTAACTATGTTTACTATGTATAGTATACCCAATGTATACTTTATAACCAATGTAACAATAAGTAAGCAAGTTTAACATCTACTTTTGTTATTTCTTGCGAAAATTCAGCTTCAACATATGATTAAACTGTTTTAGAATTATTATCATTAAAAAATTAATATGTGAAAATTAGTTTTTGTTAAACAGTTCCTTGTTTCAAATTTCTTAAGTATAATTATATTTACAGTTTTTAATCTTTTAAAACCTAAGTTCTCTGCATAAATTAATTTTAGTTCTTAGTCGCAGGTAGATATATGAGGCTAACAATGTGAATGATATGATTATCAATGAATTGTTTTCCGCCGGCTAGGTGGCTGAGCGGTTAGCGTGCCTGACTGCGAAGCCAATTGCTATGGGTTCGAAACCTGCTCATTCCATGGATGTTTCTCTCTGTGTGTTGTCCTCTGTTGTGTGTGATGTGTGAATCCGGCCCACCCTGTAAACGGGTATCTGTGGCGTGGGTAATGTTGCTCACCTCTGTGACTTAGGCTCACAGGTGCCCACTGGGTAACATTAAATGAGCAACACTTTTGGCATCTTCCGAGGTAAAGAACATATGTTCAGTACCTGCCATTAGACAAAAAAAATTGTTTTCTCAAGGGTTTTTTTATTTACATTTTCTAGTTTTTGTACCAAGTAATGGCTCCATCTATAATTTATCTTATTGTGCTTTATAAGATCTTCATTTTAAACCTTCATCCAGTAAATTTTTTTTCTCTCTTTTTTACTTAATTTAATATTTGGCATATTTTCTATCGAAAAGTAATTTTTATTGTTAAATGAATTTAAAAAAATATTATACTTCTGCCAAATATAGCAAAAATGAAATCTGGAATTATATTAAATTTTTCGTGGAAACCTAGAAAAATCAAATAATAAAAGGAAAACTTATTAATCTAAATAAAAACAACCTTTGAAAATTATTGAACAGAAACGATATTTAAAAAGGGCACTAACATAGATATTAAAACCTGGAACAAGGCAGGATATTATAAGATCAACGAAATTAAAAAATAAAACAATAAAACTTAATGATAAAATTTTTGAATGAAAGGAATTTATTGAGTACAAAATTTATCTTAAAAAGAAAGAAAAAAAAACTCAAAGGCAGTGGAATAAAAGAAACAGAATCAAAATTAAAAAAAGAAAACTGTTATCTGCTTCATAAAATAATTGTCTTCTTTTATTAACAAATAATATGCTTAAATTAATAAACAATATTCTCCTTTTATTTTAGTTTTTCAGAAAAGACTATTTTTAACGAAAGCAGATGTGATTCCTCATCAAGAAAAACTTGCTAATGATACCGCATTTCTAAAAAGTCAAAATTTATATTGATTTCTTAATCTGTCAAATAGATAAATATAACTGGTGATTAAAAAACGTTTTGTTCGTAATAAATAATGCATCATCTGAAATAATAAAACAATTCGTCATAATAAATCAAAGATAAAAACTGAGTAACTAAAGTGGATTTAAAATAAATTTCACATGTCAGTACTCTTAGCCAGAAGTTTTAAGTTCCTTAACTCGTACATTCATTGATATGCGTGTGCAATGCATTTCCCCCACCCCCTCGTAAATTAAAGAGAAAATGAAATAAGCATGCCACTCCTTTAAGTTTTATTGACAGCAGTTTACCAGGAAAACAACCAACACACGGGAGAAAATAAAACATTTGTCCCTTCCCTGCCCTCTCTCAATCTAATGATCTTCAAGGTCAGGGGAGGAGAAAAATTCCCCCCTTTTTCTCTACTCAACTTCAAGGATGAGTCAAATTTCCACTTTTTGTTAAAATCGCTATACTTCAAAATAGCAGGAAAACCAAGCAAAGTTCTTCCTGATTTTCTGGATACCGGATAAATGGTTCTCTACTGTATTGTAATATTAAGCAGGCAATGAAATCTTCATTTTTTGGGGGGTGATAGGGAAATGGAAAATTGTTTTACTCAGTTCTTTTGAATGTTGAACAACAAAAATATACTTAAAAGACGGTGTAAAAGACTTTACTTTGTAGTTTCAAAAAAAAAAAATCTCTTTTAGAGGATATAGATATTGTTGAGAAGAGATTAAAATAGTATAAATATAACTGCGTTAGACTAATACAATAATAAAAGTATTGTTTGACTTTGTATAAATTCTCAATAGTAGAGCAACTCTTATTATTCAATCGCTTCATAAAATTGTACTTCATGAATTACCCAACAGAATAATTTTAAATAAATGTACTTTTTTTAATTTTTATCATTAATGAATCACAGAGAGTTGAAATTTTCAAAAAATGCAGTAAACCCATCTCAATCATATTATACTAAATTAAAGCTGGTAACTAAAAGCAGAGATACCATGGCTGAAGCATAAATGATGAGGCTAAATTTGTGAAAGTTAATTGACAAAGACATATTAATAACATAATTAGTGTGTCAATTTGTCTGAAGCTTGAAAATGATTTTATAAACAACTTAGCTATCTTTTTAAGTATGAAAAAATTGACCAAGGTGATTGCTTTATTTTTTAATGATAAACAATCACTGATTTAAGTGAGTAAAAAAGGTAAGCTTCTTAATGACTTCTGTTACAGAAGCTATTTTTATTTACAGTGATATAAAAAATTGAATTTTGCATACCAAGTTTTGCAACAATTAAATTGTATGCAATTAAGTTTTTCTTTTTTTCTCTCTTCATTGTTAGTCATTTAATAGAATAACCCCTAGCAGCAAAATAACTTGGGCCCCCATTAGACCAATGTACCTGAATCTTGGCTAAATAAAAGTTCAAAAGGTCAGTATTTTTCCTGTATTGGCCATACACAGAAATGTACGATTCACCCATTATTTTACAACCACTTTAGAACCTGTTTAAAGTTGTTAGAGTTGCTCAATATTTTATAATCATTATTCAGCTAATATAAGCCCTATGTTGGTCTTGTATAGGCCATTCTAGGACCCATATTAAAAAATCCATCTCAATATTGGTTCTTCTGTGCATGCTTTTATAGGGCCCCCCTTATTGGACCAATTTTCAGCCCAACTGGAGGACCCAGATAAAATTGTTGCTTGGGGCTACTTATGCTCTGAAGGATTTAGTTGAAGTGTAGAATTGTTTTATTATTTAGTTAAGGAAATTGTGTTTGCTAAGATGTGTCTTTTATTTATTTGTTTTAGTTTTTGTCCCTCAAACCAAAGAATAAGTCTGTACAATATTTGTATCACAGAACTACAAAACTTGTCTAGTCCGCCTGGCAAACTAGCCACTAGTTCTACCATGAGTAACAAAGATTTTGAGCCATCCCTGCCAAAGATTTTGAGTCCTGAGCACATGCTGCCATTCAAGCACGGAATCCCCATCAGCAGAGCTCATGCTGCATTGAACATATTGAGCAGTTTGGACACACTCACCTCTGCTCAAGAACAGAATCTTCAAGTTCTCAACGACGATCGCAAACATCAGAATTTGAGCAAAGTTTATAGCAAAGAAGACTTCTCCATTGTAAATAGGTTTGACAGTAAGTGATTTTACATTAAAATGTGTTCTAGTTTAGTATTTATTTTTTTAAAAAATTGACTGCTTTATTTTCCATGTCAAGGTCATGGTGGTGGTTGGGGTTATTCTGGTCATTCTATTGAGGCTATACGTTTCATGGCAGACACAGACATTCTCTTGGGTGGTTTCGGATTGTTTGGAGGCCGAGGAGAATATACAGCTAAATTAAAGGTCTGGAATGAAAATTTTCTCTTAATCTATATGTGTGTATTTGTTGAAAACTTTCAATTGTTAATCAATTCAGTTGTTATAATGATTGAATTTTTCCATTTAATATTTTTCATAATTTCTATTCTTATATTAATAGTTCCAATTAATAGTTTTATTTTATATTAATAGTTTTTTTAAAAAAAATTCTTTTTTTTTAGCGTTTTGTTATCTGTGTTATCTTCTTGCTTTCTTCATTTAATTATCTTAAGAGTTCTATATATTTGCTGCTTATGCACAATTAACCTTGATTATCCCGAATTAACTCTTGTATGTACATATTGCAAATATTTATTATCCCGAGAAGACTCGGGCATAGCAGAATTTGTCAGTTTGTTTTGTTTTATCACTTTTTTACTCAGCAGGAAGCAAGCATAATCTGCTGTGTTTGGAAATTTGCCAAGTTTTGTTTGGGTGTTTTGTTGTTGGATTGTGGGAGTGTACACTTTGTGCAATATACAATGGTTACTGAATTTACATAGAAAAAGAAGAATAAACAAAAATGGCATATCACTTCACTCCTGTTTGGAAATTATCACTTTGTGTTGTTCCTTGTTTTAAACACTATCAATAGATTAATATTTAACTTTTTTCATTTGCCCCAGATAACTCTGGATAATAAACTGATGGTAAATTAAATAATTTTTACTCATAAAAAAATTTTCAATTTCAACTTAGAGCATTATGTTTTGCTTTAGTTCATTGTATTTATTAATGAAATAAAAAAATATGTTAATTTTTTGTATTTTTTTGCAAAAAAATTGGTAAAGGGAGCGGTTAATGAAGCTGAATTATTCATTTTCTATTTTTTTTTATTTTTCAATCTTTATAGAAACAAATCATGCTGCAGTAGAACTTCGGTTGATTGATTCTCATTAAAAGAGTCGATCGCGCTTGATTTGATTTATTCTTTTTCGTTTGATTGATTCATTGTGAACAATTGTACGGGTAAAATGAAGACTGCTCAACAGCATAAAATGTCAAGTATTGACTTGCAAATTTATGAAAAGTAATAAAGGTATAGTGGACTTCAAAGTTAATAAATTTACAAGAAGAAATTTCATTTCGAAAAATTATGTACTTACTGCAGATATATTAACTATGCAAAAGAAAGATAAATAAACTTATTTATTTATTTAAAATATCTGAATATTTTGGTTTGAACATCCTATTTTTTTCTTAGCGGAAACAAAATTTTTTATTTCAACCGATTGCTGTATATTTTCTGAAAATATGGATACAGTTCCTCATTGTTTAAAAATGAGTGATTAAATTTCTGTGGCCAGATTGGGTTATTGGATGATATGGTATATATTGGCTAGCGTTGCTGTGATTTTGGAAAATTTTCTGAAAATTGTGCTATTCAATAAGTTATATTTTGATTTTCTTTATTTCTTTGTACAGGATATTTCTGTCTATATTTCATTCTGGATGTCTATATTTCATTGGTAAACCTGATGTAATAAGTTTATTATTCAAATAAAAGATGTGGCGGTTTATTGGGAAACGATAATAAAATTTTCTGAATTTTATAAAGATACTGATGGCAAGAAAAGTAGTAGTAACAGTACCATACTTGTCAAGTCTCCTTTTTTTTAACGAAGACTTCTATATTTTACAACTATCTTCTGTTTACCTATATATTCCTAAATTTCTCTGTATTTGTTAAAGAAATTAAAAACAAAAAAAAAAGAGGAAATGGTGATAAATATCTGCCGATATCAAAATACTTAATCCTCAACAGTGGTGCTATTGCTATTATGTTGAGTGTTTATATTTTAATTAAATTTTCATTTTGAATTTTTCTTTTTCACTTACATCCTAATTTGCTGCTTATGTTTTAATATATTTAAATTGTGATAGGTGTTTGATATTGGACCTGAAGGAGGAGAACAAGAAGTTGACGGTGAACTGTTAATTGAAACAGATGAAATACCTTATGAATGTGGGGCTAGGTAATTATATCATTCATGTTTTGTTTAATTACAAGGTCTGTATTATTCATGTACCCCCCTCCCTAAATAATTTTTCTTTACGAGTAATGCCTATGGAAATTTATGGATTTAGGTCGCCGAAAAATCGAATTTTTGAAATGGAATTTACCCCCACCCAATTTCATGTTTCGAATATCTGAATTTGTAACAAAATCCCCACAGTCATATTTTATTAAAATATAGAATGTTTTTATCGTATTTTTTAAAAATTATGGTGTTCTTTCAAAAAATGAAAGACAAAACATCATTTCTAGATCAAATTATCTTTTAAACTTATTTGATCAATTTAAAATTCTAACTGAAGCAAGCCAGTCATTGGCGAATTTCTTTCATTCCGAAACAAGAATAGAAAAATCAGGAGTATTTCTTTTCTTTCCGATGAGCAAGAAAAGTATTTTCAGAATATAATTCTGCAGAAAAAAAAATTATTTGCTTTTGTATTTTTTTCAGCTATTTTATCACTTCAACTCTTTCTTTACTCTGTTTTTTAAATTTATTGCTGTGATTTTGTCGGAGAAAATAGTAACTTTGTTAAGTCATGAAAAATTCTTGGAATTAGTCATGAATTTGAAAATCTTAATTGTAGCAGATACCCTGTATATATAGTTAAAATTCAATGATATACTCTATTATTTCAGGCATAAATATCCAATGCTTTTTGATGAGCCTATTCAGTTGACGGCCAACAGATGGTATGTTGCATGGGCTAGAATATCCGGTCCTAGTAGTGACTGTGGTGCAAGTGGGCAGTCAGTAGTCACTACTGAAGAACAGTAAGAATAACAATATTCATTTTATATTTAACGACTGTTTTCTTCTTACATTTAATTTCTTGTTTTGAATTTTAGGATTGTGTTCTATTTTAAAAGCTCTAAAAAATCCAATAATGGTACAGATGTGAATGCAGGACAGATACCTCAGCTCCTCTACAGGTTGAAACCACTTTTCTAAGTTTTATTATTTTGAGAGAGTTTCTATATGATTCGCCTATTTATGAATATGAATCGAGATATTAATGAAAATAAATTTGTTTTACTTCTTTGAATATAATTAGCTTATAATATATCATAGTGGCTTAAATTTACTGAAACACATTTTATTGTAAAACTACTGAAGGAGTTTGAAACAGTGCAAAAACTCAAACCGGAAGTCTGAATTTATATAATTTATCAGCGTCTGCATTTCATTACTATTTTAAATATTTGTGTTCGTACTGTGTTACACTTTGTTATTCTAAGAATAAATTAATAGAAAAATTCAACACCTCTCTATAAGGAGCTCTCTTATAAGGGATCTCAAAAACAAATTTAAAATTTTTAAAACTATTCTGTTGTAAATAGTTTTAAGCAACAACGTAGTTTTCTACATGTTTAAATAATATAATGGTTTTAATATTTTTTGCTGAAAGCTTTCAAATAATTATTTATTATAACTTGAGGGTTTGCACCTCTAAAACAATGTCCTAAAATTATGAGCTGAAGTAGCATAATTGAGAAAATTGCGACACATTTTTTATTGGATGTAATGTGCCTTCACAAATTAGTGTTTTTCAAAATAGCATTTTTTATATGAGCAGGTTTGATAACTTCACATTTTTAATAATCTGATTTAAATTTCAACAGTGCTGTAAACCAGATGCGTTTCAGTCTTGCCAGCTCACATGATTGAATTTTGATTTGATATTCAGGCTTTTGTGTCCTAATCTCAGGACCTCAGTAGTTAAATGTCAAAATTTATGTTTGTACAGTACAAAGTCCTATATTCAGACGTCCGTTTACCGGAAGGATCTCCTTTTCCGGACATTTTTTAACAATCAAAATTAACAAAACTATTTTTCTTTTTCAAAATAAATTTAATTGTTAATAAGAAGTTGGCAGGAAGGAGAATTTTCCGTCTCGTTATAATTTTTTGCAATTCTCTTTCGATTTTCTTTCGATTTCCGCTGTAATATTAATGTAATAAAAAATTAGGCAATAATAAAAAAATTAGATATTACGGAAACAAAATCAGACCTTTCCCTACTACTCAAAAATATCACATATTTTTTTCTTCTCATGTCTTGTATAAAATAATTATTACCACCAAGAATCAAGCACACAATTTCAGATTGCGCAAATATTTCACATTTTGAGAAAATTGCAGATTTGAGACAAAAGTGTCACTTCTAGAATGGATAAAGTGATTATTCCAAAGCTCGATTCAGAATTCGTGGATCACTATAATATTATATTAAAAACTGAATCAGAATTTTAACGGCTATGTGTAAATCGAAAACTGTTGAAACTGCGATTGAAAAGAAAGCCACATAGACAATAAAATGGTCACAAATTGAGTGCATCAAAAAATAATTCCTCAAAAGCGCAATTTGAAATTTCCCATGTATGATAATGTAGCATTAAAAAACTATGAAAATCCATTTTAATTACGGAAAAAAATGCAATGGCAAGTTCACATAGGATTGCGGGTGAATTGTCAGTAATTGAGAGTGCAATTCAAAGTTTGCCAACCAAAATAATGTCATAGCAAAGCATTTTAAAAACCAAGTGAAAATCTGTTTTAGTAACTACCTAGAAAATGATCGACAGAACAACTAGGATCCTCTGTGGAATCATTGAGAAGGGATTACCAACTGAAATCCGTCATTCAGAATTTGTGGAATGTTCAAATATCGAAATTTTAAAAACCGTATGGAAATCTGTAACAAAAGCTGCAAAAATAGCGTAACCACACGAATTTTTACTTTATTGATTGAAATTAATGTTAATTATCATCTATTTGTTATTTTTTATTGAATAAGGATGTTTGTTTACCTTAAAGACCCATTATCCACAAAAATCTGTTTTCCAAACTTGCCAAAGTCCCGACGATTCCGGATTTGGAACTTTCCACTGTATTAAAAGTTAATTATATTGAATGTACAAATTTCTTACAGTGATTTTGTAGTTGCTTGTTTGTCTTATCCTTAATTCTTATTTAGAACCTTCACTTAAAATTTTGAAATCCTGATAAACGAAAAAAGTACAACACAAATTTTAACAAAGCATCTACGAAGGGTTTTTCTTTTAAGAGTAATGTTTCAACTAATTCTAAAAAAAAAGTTTATGTGAGCTATCTGTTGTATCTTTTTTGGAAAGAGTTTTAGGAAAAGGTGGCATTTCAGATTTTTTCATTCTTTTGATAAGGTTGATACAAAATGGAGTAAAGGAGTAGGAAAAGTACGCAGTGTGTGTGTTGGCCAAATCAAAGCTGAGGGGAGGGAGTTGTTAATCACTTTTCACAGGATGAAACTTGTGAGAGAATATTCATCCAACAGTGACAATATTTTAAGTCAGTAACAAAAATACAGGCTTAATTATATTTTACTTTGTCAAAACAAACTTTTGAGAATTTATTGAATAGGAAGGCAGATCAGCAAGAATTTCCAACACTTTTTATATAATGTTTTTAAAAATAATAATCAGTAACTCAGTCATTTTAAATGCAATTGATTAATTTATTTTATAATATTTAGGGTTAAAAAAAGTAACTTCAATTTTTTTGAGAGATTTTTTTTATTTTAATCTTTGAAATTTATTATTTTTATTTATTTTTTGTTATTTTTTTAATATTTAAAAGGACATTGCCCTTTTATTCATAAAATTTTTTCCTTCAAAATTCTATGCCTTTTAAATTTTTTCTCTAATAAATTGTTTTTGTTCAACCAGAACTGTAACACCTGATAATCAAGGACTATCAAAGCCCAGTGATCAGTTGGAACCTGTGACTGTTTTAACGAAAGACTTTTCCAAGACTGTTACACCCGTAAGCTCAATTATTTATACATTTTCCCTCAATTTTGCCTAACACGAAGAGTAAATAATGTTACCCTTTATAATATAACCCTTCTTTTTCAGAATTAGTGAAATTATGTTCTTTAATTGCATAAGTATCTATCTTAGAGAAATATGTGTATCTGGAAATTAACAATGCTTAGAAAATTTCTTAACCATTTCTACTATTCTTTTGAAGTTAAATAACTGTGTAGAAACTTTAAATTATAAAACATAGTTCAGGATGTTGGCGTGTTATTGGATTTTGACGTGTTATAAAACGTGTGACGTGTTAGCGTGTTATGGGAAAGACACGAAAGATATTTATAGAAAAACTTTGCCAAAACTTCAAACTGATCCATGAATGTCTTTTCAATCATTTAAATTCTGAAACAATAGGAATTTTCATAGAACAATAAGAGTTAATGGTTTATAGTTTTCAATATTCAAAAGCATCATTAATAAAACAGTGAATGTAAGCTAATTGTTTACTGTTGAGGTGAAGTTTTGACTGTATTATTATGTTATTACATTTAGAGCACGTTAAGCACTATATTTCAGGAATTTTCTTTTATATTTATATTTTCTTTTATTATTTAACTATATATATATATATATTTTTTTTGCAACTCTTTCCTTTTGCATGTTTCTATATATATTGGGAGTACAAATAAGTTTCTGCCGTTTTCTATAAAAAATTAGCACTTTATTGTGAAAAACAGTACATTTTCTTTTATTCAAAGTATTTTCCATTACTAGACTCTCTTTTTTCCCTTCTTTGTGGGGGGTCATTCCGCATCAAATCATACAGGATTTTACAAAAATGGCACCCACCATCTCAGATTTTGATGAAAATTTGCACACTTATAGAATTTTTGATGCTGATTTCAAAAATATCAATTATATTTAAATCATTTAAGGGGTTTAAAAGTTATAAGCATTTATATTTTTGCCAAAATGGCACATTTGCCGCACTTTTGATTCATACATCAATGGCTATTAATGATTGTAACTCACCTTATATTTCTCAAAGAGCAATAATTTTATTTTTATTTTATTCAGAATAAAATAATCTGTCATTTAAACACATTTGTTTGCAAATAATTATCTTACTTATTTAGTAAATGGTTCTGTTTTGCAGTTTTTTGATCAACAGAGTTGAGTAACTTTTATATTTATATTATATTATAGTTGATTTCTGGCAACTCGCCCCCTTCAATTTCAAAAATATTTTAGGCAAAGATGGTTGAAAGAGCAAACTAACATCTGATATAAAAATTTTGATGGGCGGTTCACTCACTTTTTAAAAAAAAAAATATTTTTCTTATGAATTATTATGCGTTAAAAGTATTGGTAGTGTGATGATTCATAGTCTTTAATTGTAACTAGAGTATAATAAAATGAGAATGATAGAAAAATATGTAAAATAAAGTAATTATTTATTAAATTATTTTTTTCTTCTTTATTTGAGCCCCCCCCCCC
>NC_092205.1:103141342-103142471 GCF_043381705.1 Parasteatoda tepidariorum | reverse complement strand
AATACCAAATAATAAAAAGCAGCCATTAAATTTTATTTTTAATTGAACTAACTTTGATCTTTATGGATGGAGAAAATCAGAATTTATGATGTTGAATAATATCAGAGAGAAAATCATTGTTCACTTTATTTTAATTCAAACATTTTGTTTGATTCTAAAATGTAATTCAAGACCAAATTATGAATATTTATAGTTAATTTTATCCTTTTATTTGTCACAATCAGGGTTGGCAAGGTTTAGGACAGAATGGTTAATCCACAGTTTAAACCGTCCTGTCCAAAACTGTCTTAAACTGTCCGAAACCCTTTTACTCAAATTATGTCACAATTTTATCTGAACAATATTTAAAAGGTAAAATAAGCATAGAACTAATAACATATTGATAATTATAAATCTACTAGAGAATATTTGTTTTTAAAAATATAATGTTTTATTAATATTGTTTGACTCTTCAATTTAAACAATAAACAAAGGAAGATTAATCAGTAATCGAGTTCAATTGGTCCTCTCCTTCAATAGTACATAACTGAAGTTTGACCTTTGCCATACAGGTTAAGCTATTAGGGACTAAGTGCTTGGTTACTCATAAACAGGTTTATTTATCTACAAGTACTATTCAAGAATACTTTTATTTCATTAATGTTCGATACTTTTAGCATAGTGGTGATACATCACCTATGTCAGTAACTGAAACTGATGTTATGCCCTTCAAAACTGTTAATACATTTTGCAGTTATTTTGTACTTCCAATTTAAGCTAATATATTCATATTTAAAAACAATTTTTTTTTAAATAGATGTCTTTTTTATCATCCTGTAATGCAGAAATTATAAAAGATTTTTAAAAAAATATTGTAAAAAATAAAAGGTTAATTTTTAAACAAATTTAGTATTTTTTAAAAAAATTATTATTATTTAATATTGCATTATTTATCCTTATGCAAAAACATTATTTATCAGTATTAAAAGCATATTTATATTTAAAGGGTTAGGTATTGATTTTTGTTGTTCAATGAATTGTGGAGCTTCAAAAATTATAAACCTTTTCCTATTATATATTATTTTACTTTAATAAGTTAAAGTAAATTGTATAAAAAATATCAAATATTTATTGATACTTTAGAGCTAAT
>NC_092205.1:103115646-103140606 GCF_043381705.1 Parasteatoda tepidariorum | reverse complement strand
TTGCGACTTATTTAATTCTCCTTCCAATAAGACCAAGAAAGTCTCCCTTCATGTCATAAGTGTAGATCAAGCTAAAACATATAGAGCTAAATTGCAAATTTCAGCAATCCCTGGCCAGAAATTGTGTTTGTGATGCAGAAATTGTGTTTGTCTTGTTCATTCTCAAATTTTTTCCTTTCTTCTTTTCTTTTTTGAGGTGGGGGAGACTCAAAGAAAGAAGAAAAAATATAATTTAATAAATGATCACTTAGCTTTGCATCATAATCAACCATTCAAATTTTTTTACATCATTTTATTATACTCAAGTTACAATTACAATTAAGGACTATAAATCTTCAAATTACCAGTACTTTTAATGCATAATAATTCATAAGAAAAATATTTTTTTAAAAAAAGTGATTGAACCACCCATCAAAATTTTTATATCAGAGGCTAAGTTTGCACTTTCAACTATCTTTGCCTGAAATATTTTTGAAATTGAAGAGGGCGAGTTGCCAGAAATCAGCTCCTGAAGTTACTCAACTCCGTTGATCAAAAAACTGCAAAACAGACCCATTTACTAAATAAGCAAGATAATTATTTGCAAACAAATGTGTTTAAATGACAGATTATTTTATTCTGAACAAAATAAAAAAAAATTATTGCTCTATGACAAATATAAGGTGAGTTACAATCATTAATAGCCTTTGATGTATGAATCAAAATGGCGGCAAATGTGCCATTTTGGCAAAAATATAAATGCTTATAACTTTTAAACCCCTTAACTGATTTAAATATAATTGATATTTTTGAAATCAGCATCAAAAATTCTATAAGTGTACAAATTTTCATCAAAATCTGAGATGGTGAGTGCCATGGCTGGATGAACTGACATGGAATGACCCTGGGAGCATTTGGATGCCATGTCGAAATAACTCCTCATCTTCCACGAATCGATCCTTTCCTTGGTTTCTGTAAATTATCTAAATTTCTACTCAGACAGAAATTCTGCATCGACCGAAGGTGATTATCTGAAGGGACCAGGTCTGACAAATACGGCGGGGGGGGCGGTCTGAACTTCTCACTGAAGTGTTTCTAAATAGCAAAATTGATGTTCAATGTCTCTCTTGTCTTCAGTTGGAATGGAATCCAACTTCCTTATTTTTGGATCATTACCTGCAATTTTAAACGATGTTAGGTTGCTGAGTCGCCTGTAATGTAAGAGCAAGTTCTTTTTGCGTTTGAGACAAATCTTATTCCAATAATTCCTTGTCTTCGTACAGTTTCAGCCTTCCACGGCAAACTCACTGCTTTTGAACTTCTGCAACCACTCACGACAACTCCTCTCACTTAAAGCAAACTCACCCTATGCTTCTCTAAGCAATCGATCCTCAGCTGCGAGCTTCCTTAAATTAAAGAAGTAAATCAAAAGTTCCCACAAATGACCCTTATTTGGCACAAAGTTTGACATTTTTGGACGAAAAAAATTACGTAATGCTAATACCAAATCACTAATAGTTTAAGGTTAAGTTGTTACCAGATGAACAAACTTACAATAAGACGTTTAACACCAGTCAATTTCTATATAACCTTCTTGTAATGTCATCTTGTGACGAATGGCAAGAACTTATCTGTACACCGAATATATATTTAACGCAGAATTTGGGAAGGGGGATTAGATTGCATATCTGTTCAATTATTGCTTTTAATTTTATGTGTATAACTACTTCATTCCCACCTAATCCATATTGTTCATTGTATTAAGTTAGAGTGTTTTATCAAATATATGTTTCAAAAGTAGTGCTAATTGCATAACAGTAGAGCGCCGATTATCCGAACCCTTATTATCCGAACGTCCAATTATCCGAACTATGTCAGAATTCGTTTTTTTCCCTTTTTTTTTTCAAGTTTAGAACTTTTTAACTTATCGACAATTCTTCTAAATTCAGAAGAATAAATAATATCCACTACATTTAATGACCATATTTAATTCACAACCTTTTTAGCAGTTTTCTTATAGTAGCCATACACACAGTTAAACCTACATACCCTTTTGGCCCTCTTCAACTTAAAATTATTTTCCAAGAATGCGAGCTTCATTATGACAGTCTAGAACGTCAAAATGATGCTGATCCAGTTCAGTTGATTTAGTTAAAAAGAATAAAGGCTGCTCAAAAAAGAGCATCTTCTTTAAAACAAAAGTCTTTACTGGATTTCTTTTGCAATGGAAAATAGACAAAGAAGGTTTAAATCGGTAATTGACAAAAAAATTCAAAATGGGAAAAAAAGGAAGTAAATAAATAAAAACGATAGAAAAATTGCTGAAAAAAAATTTTTAAACACGCCAGAGCTATTTTAAATAGTACTGCCTGTTCTAAGCCTGGAAAAAGTGAGAAAAGGGAAGTTAGTGCATAAATAATAATCATTTAAACTAGATTTTAAACAACTTTCCAATTATCCGAACTTTTCATTATCCGAACCACGTTCGGTCCCGAGCAGTTCGGATAATCGGTGCTCTTATTTTCAAAATCATCAAGACATATATTCACATTTTGATAACAAATAATTTTAATGCTAGCATAATTCTCATCAATTTGCCAAAATCATGACTTATTTATGAAATGATTAAATAAAAGAATAACTATAAAACTTTCAGGGATCTGTTTAGAAGAAGACCCTTCACAAAATATCTTTTCATAAAAACGGACCCTTCACAAAATATTTTAAGTTAAAAACGGACCCTTCACGAAATGATTTTTCTTTTAATCGGACCCTTCACGAGAGACACTCAATAGACATTTGCGTATTATTGTAAATGGGCAGGAAAAATTGACTGCTGCTGAGTGTTCAGCTATTAATAGATATTTTCAAATTTACTGGCAATCTGATATTTTGTTAATCATGTTTTTCTGTTTTAATTCTAAGGCTAAGTTTGATCTCATTTCATTTATATTATGTACCTTAACCTCTTTGAAGTCAAAAAAAATTTATGAATTCCGAATGTAGTATTCTAAGAAAATATTTCTACTTCTACAAACATTATGTGTACATTCTTATTGATATTCAATTATATTTTTTTTGTAAATAAATAATTGAGCAATATATTATTCATAAAATTAATTGAAAAAATATTATGTGAATAAAAATTAACTTATGTCAATCTTTAAGAAAAAAAATTATAAATTTAAGAATTGTTTAATGTGTAACACATTAGAAGTGATACATAACTAAGTTGTGTTTTTTAAAATATGTCAATTGAATTATTAAAAATGTGAGTGGTTTTGTTTCAATTTTTTATCTGAAATGAATATTCTGTGTTGTGCAGTATAGGCTAAATACCAAATATTTGTATGCATGTTGCTTCTCTACTTTAGTAGCAGCAATAGCTGTTAAATTTTGAAAATTTTATTTTTTTATTATAATTTTTACAGTGTTGAGTATAATCTTGTATCTATTTACAATTTAAAAACTCCTTGAAAAGGTTTTTTGCAATGACAAGACCCTATTTGCACAAATTCTCAAAATAGGACCCTGGTTAAAAGAATGTGACTTAACGCTTTTTTTATATTCTCAAATTACGAGTAATTTTTTTCACAATTTTACAAAAACAGGACCTTTCACAAAATGTCTGAACAGACCCCTGACTTTAAAAAAAATTAAAGTAGAAAACTCCTTTTAACTGTTCTTTACCTAATGCACCCTTTCTAGTAGACATCTAATATTGTAGAAACCAACTCAACATATTACATCTGCAAAATGTGTAAATTATTTCTGTGAGTAATGTTTTTGTTCTTTCAACCTTTATAGCTTACATTTCAATCCATACTGTCTTTGTTGAGGTGGGCTTGGCAATCATTTAAGGCGAATTACTGTGAAGCAATTCTTGGATCATCTGTGCCTGCTCTTGCTGCCCTCTTGGATTTAGAAAGATTAGAGTACATGTGTTCTGCTTGTCTCCGCTTATTAAAAACATATATCAATGAAATTTATCCAAATGGACGTGAGTTCTTTCTTTACTTTACTTTTTTTAATTAAAATATTACATTCATTAAGACGCAAAAAAAATTTATGTATGAAAAATTATATTTTATGTAAGAAATAAAATGCTGCATATAGGCATCATTCACCAAATCAATAAGCAAACCATTTAGTTGAACGCTTGTTTTTTTTTATGAAATTAGTTTTTTATTTTTATTTATTTACTGGCTTCCAACTTTAATCCATCATATAAACATATCATAAATTTCAAAAGGAATAATGATACATTTTCAAAAAATTTCATGTGTCAATAATTGTTTCAAGTTAAAAAACTTAAATTGTTTAAAAACTTTCTCTACAGAAAGTGCTTATTTGGATTGAATTACTAATAACTTATGGATGTCTTAAGAACCCTTGACAACTGCAGAAAAATGAAATAACTGAACAATATACGTTGAAGTGTTAATAAAAAAAATATTTATTGAATATCGTGTTTGCTCACCGTTTTTGCCGAAAATGGGTTAAATGTGTTTTATTTTGCAGCCGCATCTAGGAAAACATCATCCGAATCATCACGACTGGCGGAGTGTGTTGCTGATGTGAGAGCTTTACTGCAGCACATTTTGTCCGACAGGCTACCGAGTGCACAAGCGAAATCTTCCTTTTCGAGCATTCCAACCTCTTTGTCATCCATGGCCTTGTTGGTGAATAATTTGCAGACTGTCCTGGAAAATTGTCATGAAACTTTCTTGTCTTGTTACCATGCATTTTATCCAAGTGCTCAACTCAAGTGGAGAGGATTGTGTGATCTGCTTCTAACAATTGATGTGGTACGGTTAATTTTTATATTTTGATCTTATAGACAGATTTATGTGGCTACTTTTTAAATACAGCTATAAACCACTGAAGCAAACCAAAATTGATTGACTTAATACTTTCAATTTTTTTGAAAGTAACATACATGCCAAGTCTCCTGTTTTTTTAACAAAGACTCCTATATTTTATGACTGTCACTTGTTTATCCGTGTATATTCTCAAATTTCTCCGTATTTGTTGAAGAAATGATTTAAAAAAATTTTGGCCATAAAATATCCGCTGATGGCAAAAATACTTCTTATTCCTCAACAGATGGTGCTATTGCTAGTATTGCAGTATGTTGAGTTTTTATATTTTAAGTAATTATAAATAGTAGTTAAAAAAAATCTTCTTTAGATTAAGATTTATATACATATTTTTTACTTTGGGCATAATATAAGCACTGATATTTAACAATTTTGAATTTCTCTTTTTGACTTAGATCATGTATCAAAACTTTATACTCGTAGCCTAAAAAAAGTTGCTAGTAAAATCTGCGTTATTTTATTTCTGTAATGCTGGCAGGTATGAAATATTTATATATGAAAATATTTTTACATTTCTTAATACAGTAGGGAACCGATTATCCGGAACGATCGGGACCATCGCTATTCCGGATAACTGATTTTTCCGGTTTTCTGAATCGCTACAAAAAGCCGTTTTTTTTTTTAATTGTTAAACCCAACTGAAAAAAAATATTTGGAAATAATCTTAAAAAGAAGAAAAAACGAAGTAATACACTAATGATTATTTCCAAAATGATAGTAAGGTAAACATCTTTCCAAAAAGAAAGAGAAATCCTAAGATCTTATGAGGAAAAAAAAATTTTTCTTTTTAAAATGGCGGGAAAATTTATCGAATTTCGTTCCGGTTTTTTGGTTTTCCGGTTTTCTGATTTCCGGATAACGGGTTCTGTACTGAATTTATATTTAAAAATTATATTGATCTGTTCCACAGATATATTGCCATGTTTAGTAGGTAAGTTTAACGATTGTGAATTGATCTAAATGACACAAAATACTATATCATGCAAACCGTCATGTTTATGATTTTCTACTGCATGTGTTGGATGTTTTTTGAAGACCGCTAGTTAATTTGTATATTCTATTATGTATGAATTTAATGGGCAACTTTGTTATAATCTAACAAATTAAAAGAATGCTAGAGTTTCCACTAAAATTCTTCGTGCTACCCATGCTTTACTAAAACCACTTTTTTTAATATATTCTCTTACACGGTTACATTAGGTATCACCTGCCCAGATAGCACTGTCACCAGATTGCAACAAAAAAGTGACAGTCACAGAGTCTTATGTGACTTTTGTAACATGTATGTGTGAATCTTAAAAGGTTACTATGTCTGTCTGTGGTGATGTCACCAAGATGTTAAAATGATACCACAATGAAACATATGATTGTCACAGTGTCACATACTCATGTCTTATATTAGTCACACATTGACCCTATTAATATGTAAATGTCATAATTTCCTCACATTGTCACTCTATTGAGACGTGAATAAGTCACATCTTCGACACTCGGTGATTCTATTAAAACATAAATATATCACAGTTTTTTCATGCCCTGTCACAGTTTTTTCATGCCCTGTCACACTAAATATGTCACATCTTCGTCACACTCTGATGTTACTGCAACAACTAAATTTCTCCATGTGATGTTGAGATTTAGTGACATCAAAAGACATCAAAATGTGTCACAAACCTATACATCAGCTTATTTAAGCCTTGTAGGTTGCTTATTAAATTTATATTCATTTATGAAATTAAAATAATTTATTTAAATCAAAAATAAATTTGTCAGTAATTTTTTTAAATATATTTAAAAATTATTGAAATTTTCTTATTGTTTATTACACATATAATTTAATCTCTCAGTTATTTATAAATTATAATCAGTTATTATACTTAATGCTAAATGAATAATATTCTTTTGAAAATTTATCAACATTTCTTTCTGAAAAAAAATTTTGTGTAGTTCTAACATAACCAATATTAGTTTAAATGTATGCAAAATATAATGAAGCATTTTATTTAAGATTTAAAAATTACAAATCAAATACAAAATTATTGAAATTATTGACCTAAAAATTTGTTATTTTTCTCCCTCTGCAATATTTTTGAAGAAAATAAATCACATCACAGAACTGTTTGTAGTTATAAAAGTTGTGTAAAATTTGAAATTTTTAACATGAATCTTAAAGAAAATATAAGCATATATATCTATTTTAAAAACATAGAAAAACATCCAAATTCTTCCTTCAAAAAGGTAATACAGTGGCCACCATTTATTAAAATCACTTTCGTTTCATACTCTTTTGATTTTATTAAGCAGCTGATTTTATTAAGAGGCGATTCAACATTTGAAGAAAAAAAATCACATTTTTACGATGCATTCAAAATGCACAAATTTAAAAGCTGAAATAATGACAATATTAATGCTTTATTTTAACTGATTTAATTATTTTAATAAAGTTCAACCCTATAAAAGATTAAATTTACAAAAGTTTTGCAAAAATCCGATCAATGGTTGCTCGAGTTGCAGAAAATTAACTTTTCAACATCGTTTGAGAGTTTATAGAAGTTTTCATAGTTTTCGATATTTCCTCCTCTTTGTTCTAAAACTTGCTGCAATACATTAAGCGCTTTTCTGACTTCCATTGAAGATGGCACTGATGAGTTTATTTCATCTTCTGAGTCTGATTCCTCCATTTCTTGATTGGAAATAACTTTGCAATTTTTGATGTCTGTAACAATTTTAGAATCAGATTTTTCTCCTGATGTTTGCAGGTTATCGTCAATAGCTACGTAACGTGAAAAATTCTCGTCCATTTCATTTTCTTCATTGCTGATCATTTCTTCGAAACAGTTATGAGCCCCATCTCCATTGAAGCTTCACGTTGACTACATTTAGGAAGCTTATCATAGTTTTGCAACACTTCGAATTTATCTTTAAGACACAAATCCTTCCTTTTCGGCATGATGATAAAATTTAACACGAAACGAACTTAAAAATGATATGTGCTCAAACTTACTCAAAAGGCTTAAATAATGTGGAACATGTGCACAGACAGTTTTTGGAAATCTATTCATGTTCTCTGTTAATATAAATAACAAAAGAAACTACTCTCCCTTCTATGGTTCATTCAATATAAAGTAAGATAATTATTCGACCCCCTGTTGAGTGAGATAGGTTTCTCCAAACTTCATTCAAGTCAAGGAATTAACATTGATAAATTGATTTCTATGAACTCGCCGCTTACCACCCACATTTTTCCTTAACTATTATGTATATCACCGGGAAGTGCTAACCACACCTGTTTCACAGGTTTGTGAGTAACTGTTGCTTCTTCTAAAAAAATATTTAAACTTCGAAAAAATAAAATTTTATAAATAAGAACAAAAAAAGCTGAAATATTGCACTTTTGATTTATTATGTAGTCAAAATTTTGATTTTAAAAAGCAGATGCATTGATTTTATTAAAGGATGTTTTTAACATGTATTAATATTGAAACGATTCGGTTCTTGCCGATTTGATTTTATAAAGCGGCTGATTTTATTATCCGGTGATTTTATTAGCGGCGGGCACTGTATTGAAATAAATATAGTTAAATATTGTTGGATATTTGGACAGAGGATAGTTTACATTAATCTTTTTTTAGGGTTTATCTTATACTACATTTAATCTTTCTTCTGATAAATTATGCCAAAAAGGAATGGATCAATAAGGAGTTTTAAGGAATGGATCAATATCGTACGGCAGGGATGGCGAACCAATGGCACGCGACACAATATTTTGGGCACTCCACCGATCACAATTATTGTTACACTATGAAGCATATGTAACAATTAAATTAAAATTCACAAAAAATGAACAAAATAATAAACAATATCAATAAAAAAAATTAAAAATTAATGCTAAAAAAACAATTAATAACCGTAAAAAACAAGCTAGCAATAAATAACTAGCAAAAAAAGAAAAATTAACAGTTCTGCTTAAACTAACATCTTACAACCTAATATAAGTTATTTGTCATCTAATCTGCAACAACACAAGTCACACTAATGTTACTTGAAAGTTATGCGTATAACTGAGATATTGCAAAATGTATTTTTTTTCAATGTAAATAAAGAGTTTTAAGTTGATAGTATTTAGTATTATTATTTTCCCAATAATCACGAAGTCAAAATTATTTGACGGCACGTCTATGACCTCATTAAGCAATTTTTGTAGAGAAAATGGCACGTTGGTGTAAAAAGGTTCGCCACCCCTGTCGTACGGCAATTCATTTTAAATTATTATTAACAAATACACTTACAAAACATGTTCTTTTTTATAGTCATGTATGAAGGCTTTCGGAAATATTTAAACAAAACATAAATATTTAACAACACATATTTAATTGTAAGAAATTAGTCTCATAAAATTGCTTACAAGACTTATAAAGGATGTAAATTACCATTCCGTATGGAATGGATAACTTTAGGGAGGACAAGTCACATAAAAATATGCTTCAATGAAACAGGTTCGATAAAAAGTTGATATAAGAACAGAATGAGAGAAGTCGTAAGAAAATGCTCCTGGAACTTTAGTAAGATAAGTCATGAAATACTTTTCTATGTGACTTCCAAGGGATCAAAGTTTCTCAGTGCTTTAGTACTCAGGGGTCTGTTTAGAAGAAAGTTGGGTCTGTTATCGGACCCTTCACAAAATATCTTTTCTTAAGAACGGACCCTTCACAAAATAATTTATTGTTTAATCGGACCCTTCACAAATATGTTTATTTTCATTATTGTTTTGTTGATCTAATAAAATAAACTTTTCCTGAGGCTGAAAAAAAAAGAAAGAAGACGGTTCGAAACTAAGTTTTCCAAGTTTCCCTAAGTTTAAATTCCAGGTGTAGTATTCTGAAAAAATATTCCTACATTTACAAACATCATGTGCATTCTTATTAATATTAAATTATTTATTTTTTTTGTAAATTAATAATTGACCAATTTATGATTCATAATCAATTAATTATTCATAGAATTAATAGATTAATGTGTAATAAAAATTGATTTCTGGAAATTTTTTAAATAAAATATTTTAAATTTAAGAATTGTTTAAGTTTACTTAATGTGTAACACATTAAAAGTGTTACATAATTAAGTTGTGTTATTTAAAATATATCAATAGAAATTATAAAAAATGTGAGTGATTTTGTTTCCATTTTTCATCCGAAATGAATAATCTGTGTTGAGCAATATAGGCTAAATACCAAATATCTGTATGTTGCATTTCTAATTTAAAAGCTGCAGTTGTTGAGAATAATCTTGAATCTATTTACAATTTAAAAACTTCTTGAAAAGGTTTTTAGCAATCTTTGCAATAACCCTTGTGCCCTGATGGCACAAATTCACAAAAGCAGGTCCCTGGTTGAAAGAATGTGACTTTATGCTTAATTTATTTTCGGAAATTAAGATTAGTTTTTGTCACAATATTTCAAAAACAGGACCTTTCACAAAATGTCTGGACAGACCCTGGTACTTGTAAGGATTATTTGTGACTACCAAGTAAAAAGTCACATAAACAGTCATCACAATAAATTGTCTTGGAGGCTTTTATGTGGCACAGTAACATCAAAGTCATATTATGACCTTGGGGCAATTCAAAGCAGTCATACCTTTGACTGTGACTGTTTTTAACTTTATTATGACATCACTGTGACAATCTGTGCGATTTCTGGAGAAAGGCTTCTGTTCGTCAGTAGCATAATTTGCCGTATACACTTTATAATATGTTGGTATTTGTTGCCCTGTAGTAGTCTATATTTAAAAAAATATTTATCTTTATAGCCTTGGGTGGAAGATTCTGTGGAAGGTGACCATCTTTTGGCAGCTATTCTGGCATCTCTGTGTGCTTCATCTATTCGGCTGACGTCTACACTGCCTGTTACCTTAAAACACGAACCGGTAACCGACTCCTCGAGTGACTCGTCCAGTGACTCATCACCTATTTCACCTGAGCAAGTGCCAGATTGTAGTTCTAATGGTCAAACTCAAGAGATGTCATCCGGAGTTTACGGTTCAGAAACTTATCGATATCCCGTACTGGTTGATTGTATTAATCTAAGAACAGAGGTAGGTTCATTTCTAATCTAGAACTTCAGGGTAACAACATAACTGGAAAATCAAGGAATAGAGATAAACAGAATCAGAAAATTTATAAATCTAGAAAAAATAGGGAATTTAATTCAGGCCTAATTGTATTATGGGTGTGCCCTGGAATTCTGGGTTTTTTGTACCATTCTTCCAGATTTTGAAACTGAAAGCAGGGCATGTAATTTTTTTCATTGGTTTTGATGAATTCTGTGCATTTCAAGTGTTTCTGTTTGAAATATTTCTTCTTTGAAATGAGAATATAGATGGCAGCACAATGCAGCAATCACAGGATTAAAAATTAATATTTTATGTTATTAGTAGTTTAGTTCTCTAAATGTCTGTGTACGTATATTAGGGTGTCCAAGAAACTCAAGACCTGTTATAAAATTTCAATCTGGAAAAAAAATCATTTAGAGTTCTCTCTTAAGTTCGCCCTAAACTTTGAAAAATGAGGGGAAAAGAAACAATATTTTACGTATGTTTTTAAAATACGTTTCAGTTGGAATGTAACATGTATTATGTCATTTTGGTCAAATGTACCTTATTAGTCATATTTAGTGAAAAAAAATATGTAAGAAATATTAAAGACAAAGTAGAACTTTTTTCTAGATTGTTATTATATTTGTTTTCAAAATTCGACTTTGATTTTCTACCCTTGATACTTAAATTTCATACAAAGCTCAAATGTTGGAGGGAGGCTCAAAAAGAGGCATTTGTTACAAATTCTGATCTGTAACTAAAGAATAAATATATCGATGTGGTATATTTCTTTCCCTTATTTGTTTGCAATTACAGCATAACAAGTGAATGAAATTCTATTGTTTTAATATGGTGCAGTAGAAAATTTATTGATCGTTTCTGGAGGCACCCTTCATTACAAACGATAGATATGAAAAAACAGTGAATTCGGGTCAACTAAGAATATCAGTTAAAAACTAGAAAATGTATGAAAAATAATAAATTTCCAAAAAGTATGAAAAAAGTTTTAGTTAAAAAAATTTTTATGAAAATAAAATTTGAAATAAATCCTGTAACATGTTTTATTTCTAAACTGTTAGCATTAGTTTACATCAGGGTTTCTTAGCCTATAGTTCATGGACCCCTTAGGGGTCCATGGGTCATATTTTGGGGACCAACTCAACAATGGAGGCAACTGAGTAATTACAAGCATTCTTATTGAAAATACCACTTTGGGAAAATAGAATTCAAAACGCAAACTTTCAAATGTTGGACAAATTGCTTTCTAAAATGGATGTCGGCAAGATAATTTGTCTCTGAATAACTTGAAAAATGAAATCTGTGAACACCTGGAAGTACTTAACGTTTCATTAAAAAAATATTTCAACTTGGTTGAGATAAATATAAAAGATGAGTTATGGATTCGTAATCCTTTTCTTTGTGATATTGACTGTGTCGATGATATGAACCTTGACTAAGATGAGCTTATTGATCTTAGAACAAATCCTTGCTAAAAATGGATTTAGATTCAAAAACCCTCGGAGAGTTCTGGTGTTCTGTGAGAGAAGCCTACCCATTGCTTGTAAAGCGAGCTGTGGCAGCTATAATTCTGTTTGCTGCAGTGTATCTTTGCGAAGCTAGATTTTGCATACTTGTGACAATGAAAACAAAACATTGAAATCGAGTGAATGTTGTACATGATATGTGCGTTGCTTTGTCAAAACCAACCCTCAATTCAATTTATTAATTAAGGAAAAGCAGCAACAACCTTCACATTAAAAATTTTAATTTTAAAAATTTGTTTGCTATTAAAATAATGAAATTAAATATTTTCTAATAATTGATGTTTTTTGCTATTATTTTTTTCCACAGGGGTGTGGTCCGTGACATCTTAAAAATTTTTAAAAGGGGTCCATTTTACCAAAAAGGTTAAGAACCACTGGTTTACGTGATATAGTGTGACATATGATAAGGTAGATAAGGATGTTATGAATTGTGACACTTAGTGACAAAAGAGAGGAGGATGCAGAAAAAAATATGACATCGTCTATGAACTGCCCCTTAAATATTCTCTACTTCGGAATTCTTTATTTCCTTATGGCTTTTAGTATTTTTGAATTAGTTTAACTTGTAATAGTTTTGATTTTTTTTTTTAAATCTCTGTGATTCTTGCAAATATAAATGATGCTATTTCTTTCCATGGGTTGGAGTTTAGAGTAGGCTCTGCTGGATTTTCTATCTTAATCTGACTAAAAACGTCATTGTTGAATTTGTGTTGTCTATAATATTTCAACATATTACTTAATAAAATGAAATCTTGATTCAAAATTGTTCTGAATTCAAATGTTTGACTCTATCTCTATATAATTACAGAGAGAAGGTTGCAATCCTGGTCCTTGCAGTTTTAAAGAGGTTCTGGACAGGTTATTAGCTATTGTGAAACAACCGCTCGATGCCATGTTACAACAGGTAAGTTGCAACCTACTCCCTGTGATTTTCATGTTTTTCAGGAGTGATTGTATTCTGGGGGTATCACGATATTCCAGGTTTTTTGTATTATCCTTCTGGGTCTAAAAATTATGAGCAGGACATATGATTTTTCTGGGAATAATGCGTTTCTCAAGACCATTGGTTCTTGGACTTCCACTAATCGAAAACTTACAATCCGATGAAATTTTCGCTAATTCCCGCTAACAAGACGCTTGCGTACACACAATTATTTTAGTTTGGCGGATTTTTTACCATTTTGAATGTTTAAAACTTTGCTGGAATTCGCTAGTGTCACGATTCCTATTCACACGGTTTGCATATCATTGCATTTTCCTCATTTAAGGTACACATTGCGATTTGTATTCACATTTTTAAAAATTTTACATAGTGATTCGTACTCACACAGTTTTAAAAATCCAACATCGCGATTTCACATTCACACACATTTAAAAGTTCGACATCGCGATACTTGTAGGAACTAAGATTTTTTTTAAATTAGTTACTAAGATTTTTTTTAAATTAGTGATATTCCTCATTGGTAGGAATATTTATCTATAAATTTTATTTTTAAAAAAAGGAATTTGTTAAATACGAAACGTCTATGGTATGTAAATTTAGTATCTTGATATCGATTTTTTGCACATAAAATTTTCAGGGTTTTTCACTTTCTTTCACAATCACCCATGTTTTTAACCGTTTGTTGAGAACAAAATTTTAATTACAGAAAATGCATATTCTGTGGGCCATGCAAGAATATTAGTTTCATCTGTTTTTTCTAAAGTTTAATATTGAGACTTCACAGTTCTCAAAACCTGGCAGCACAACTTTAATCTCTGGCAATAATTATGTTTTACTTCAATTAACTGTGAAGTTTTAGAGTGAATTTATTATTTTACCTAGTATCAGAAATTTTCATAAACTATTGCATAAGTTTACTGTAAGTACTTTAAAGAATAATTTTTCTATCCAATAGAGGTTTGAAGTGTTAATTGAGCTAATGTAACACGCCGAAGAAAAAAAATTGGTTAGATGTTTACAAATAAAAATAAGATAATAAAGTTTCAATAGGACAGCAATATCCTTAGCAAGTTACACCACTTTAGTGTGTGAAAGATTCGTATTAAAAAAAAGTAACTTAGTGTTATCATGTATGTTGAAATGTAACAAAAAATACTAGGCTTTTATTTAAACAGAAAACAAATTAAGTAGGTTAAACCGACTAGTGGATGAACAATTAAGTGCTGCTTGTTTTTGAAAAATTCATAACATTTTTGTGATGTTTCTCTTTTATGGGAAATGCAGAGCGACCATTGATGAATATATAATATAGTATGTATATTTGGTGTTTTTCAGGAAAGTATTAAGCATTCTTCCAAGTTAATCACCAATGCATGTGCCTTTATAGCAGTGATTGTTGCAGAGTTATCATATCAATCTTCAGGAACTGTGGTAAGTGTTATTCCAAATAAAAATTAAGCTTGAACTCATTCATGTTCAAGTTGCTGTTTTTTTACAATAATTGTATACATTAATTGTCTTGAAATCAGCTAGAAAATTCATTAAAAAATGCCTTTTTGTTTTACTTTTAATATGATGTCTAAAAACTCTTAAAATTTAAATCGTGTAAGATTCAATGAAAAACACAAAGTTTTCGTTCAACTTTCTTTAGTAAAATTTTGTCTGAGTTATTAAATTTGCTTATTAATAAAAATTTGTCTCCTCTATTCATTTTTATATTAGATTTCATTTGTAACTCTGAGATTTGGTTACAGTATAAATTTTTTGCATAATTATGATGATTGATTACATAATATTGACTTTTGATGAAATATAACCATTTTCTGCATTTTTATTTTTAATTTTACCCCTTATAAACTTTTTATTTTTTATAAATTTTTATTGTTGCAGAATTATTTGCAAATGTATTAAATAAATTTGCAGGAATATATAGGATTTACAGGAATGTAAGAAATGTATTGAAAATTGCAATGTTAGTTTTGCAATTACATTTCTTTTTCCTGTCATTTAATTTTACAGATTTTAATGTTAAAACTGCAATATATTTTTAAAAAAATTGCCATAATTTGTGGATGTATGCCACACTTACAAAATTCCAATAAAATTGTGAAGTGTTTAATCAGAAAGGCTACACCATTACACACACTGAACAAAATTTTACTATATGAAATATCGGAAACTTAACGCATTTGTTACTAATTGTGCATAAAATGAATTGTTAATAGTTTAAAATCATTACAATTATTCTTAAATATACTATAAATGAATATATACTATATATATACTATATTATTTTAAATCAGAAATGATCTTACTCATAACTTTTCAAAATTATACAAAACAATTGTAAAAGCATCATATTTGTAAATACTAATTTAAAATATCAAGATTATGCGAAAATCAAATGATTAAACATCAAAAAATAATTTAAGTATGATAAATTTTTTGCTTAAAGTTGTATAATTTAGAATACATGACTTAATTGTAAATGCATATATTTAATACATGATTGAAATACATTTATCTTAACATACCAAATGATTAAACAGCTAGAAACTCTTTAAATAAATTTAAAAAAATAAGTAACATTTTGCACAAAATTGGATCATACAGATCAATCGCATTCAAATTACTAATTTTAAATAATAAAAATTTAAACCTATTATGTTCATTATGTATGTCTAAAATATTCATAAGCTTCTGATTATCAGGCGCATGATGATCTAATTTTCTCACTATCTGACATAGTAAAAAATTAACAAAAATAGGAGCAGACTGTTTATATATCTTTTTAATTTTGTGTAGCCTATCAATAAACTTTAAGAATTTTTACATTAATTGTTTTTTTAATTTATTTGTTTTATTTATTTAATTTATTTATTTAATCATATATGTAAAGTGGTGGTGGCTATGGGGATAGAGCGCTTGCCTCCCAATAACAGCAGGTCAGTTCAAATTCCGCACCAGGCTCGCACCAGCTACAGTACTGACGTAAATATCCTCAGTATAGACTAATGTTGGGTTAGAGTCCGGGAGAGGTTTTCATAGTTTTCCTCTCCTTGTAACGCAAATGTGGGTTAGTTCCCGTAAAAAGTCCTCCACGAAGACAAAATTTCTCCCAATATTTGATTCAGGAGTTCTCTTGTGGATTGGATTAAAAAATTAGCAGGGCTGCAGAATAGCTTTAAACCCTAAATTGGGGTGGCTATTCAACGACGGCTATAAATATTGTGGGTGTACCACGGCTATAAATATCATGTGTACCCTGTATTTTTAATTACATAGGAGAGTGAGTGCTTCCACCACCATTTAGATAGTTGATAATCTACTGTTTTTTTTTCGTGCTGTCATTTAGTGTTATTTACTCAGGTTGTAGATGTTAGAATGAAATAAAAATAAGCAGTTGCATGCCTAGTGTGTCAGAACACTTTGAAGAGACTTATTAAGTTTTGCTTTCCTTATAGTATCACTATTTTAAAATTTTTGCAGCTGGACATGCATGGTACAGGTGGTCAAGTATTGCACATCACGCCTTCTCGCTTCACAAAAGTGAGTCAAAACAGGACGTGGAACACTGGCAATGGTTCCCCTGATGCAATATGCTTTAGTGTTGACAGGTCAGGAATCTTGATTGCTGGAGTCACTGTTTATGGAGGAGTGGGTAATGAGTGGCATTATGAATTGGAACTTTTAGATGATGTAAGTATTTACAATCTAGCCCTTTTTTCCGTCTTGTTTGAATTAGATACAGACGAGTAACCGAGAGATAATACACAGGGGTCTGTCAAGCTTTTTATGAGAGGTACCTATTTTGTGAAAATTTAGACATTATTTGTGAAAATTATAAAATTATATTAAAAATCAATGCAAAAATATGGTTATAAAATAATAGTACACTAACACAATAGCAAAAATAATTTTGCTATTGTCAAATTTTGGACTTAAAATTGTATCAAAATTAAAAGATTTAGACAAATTAAAAAAAACATGCCTTTAACAGTACATGCACAAAAAGTTATTTTTATTATGAGAATATCTCCGATGAGGTCATATCGAAAAAGTTTCACAGGGAAGGAAATGTTTCATAAAAAAAATAAAGGTCTCTTGGAATAAATTTAGAACAATGTTCGAATTTCAATTTTCTGTAAATTTTACAAAAGGAATGCCTCAGCATCTAATTTAAAAAGAAAGTATTTCAAAAGCCACGTATTTTCAAAAGCGTACTTTTCACATTGTTCTATTCAACATTTTCACTATTTATTCAACCACAATCTGTTTTGGCCTACCATCAGTCTGCTAGTGTACTAATGAACCTATCCTTTTACATGTTTGATGAAATACTTGCGAGTGCTCATGTGCATATAGTGAGTTGGGTTCAGTGAGATTATTGCACTCTCATGCGCAACTTTTGCTGCACTTTGCCATATATTTTCAATTTCAAGCTTCATTTTCTACCCTCTGAAATCGAACTGAAAGATCTCGATCATTTTTTAATGGCTAATATAATCAAGAAAAGAGTTCTTTGTCAGAAACTAGTTATTTTATCATGATCATGTAAAGTCTTTGAAAATTATTTTGCATTTTGTTAATGTATATCGTGCTTAAAAATATTTTTGAGTGCTTTAAAGGCAGGTGCTTATTTTTTGTTAAAAGATTTAGCTACGCATCCTGTATCAAAATTCAGGAAATCTTCAAATTGAGTTGATTTTCTTGAGAACTACAACACTAATTTTAATAACATTTTATTTGAATATAAGCTTATAATTATTAATTTCTAACACATCTGATTACTTTCTTGTACTATAAATATAATTTAACCGTTTTAGCAAAATTGTGGAATTGTTGATCCTTCCCATACTCAGAGGTGGAAAACATTAGCTATTGTAAGAGGAACATTTGGACCCGAAGATTGTTATGGCGATGTAGCAGAAATCAAATTTGAGAGAGCAGTTCCTATTAAGGTTTGTAACCCTAAATTTTTCTTGTTTTATTTATCTTTACTTGTGCCTATTTATATACCAGATAGTCATTCGATTAAAATGTGTGGCATATATTCAAACACATTATAATTCAAATAATAAAGAATTTTTGTGATGCGGAGGACTCACCTATGCATGGTATTGTTACTATTCAGGCAATTTAAATTTAAAAAATGAATCATTAAAATATGAATTAAATTTGTAAGAGGAATTTTTACATTAAAGGATAGATCAAACATTTATGAGGTTTAACTATTACAGCATACTATGAACTAAAAAAACATTTTGCTGTATGATTGTACATCACTATTATATGATCCCTCGCAGAAGTCTGTTCAGACATTTTGTGAAAGGTCCGGTTTTTGTAAAATTGTGAAAAAATTACTCGTAATTTGTGAATATAAAATAAGAGTTAAGTCACATTCTTTCAACCAGGGTCCTGCTTTTATGAATTTGTGCAAATAGGGTTCGGTTATTGCAAAAAACTTTTTTAAGGAGTTTTTAAATTGTAAATAGACACAAGATTATGCTCAGGACTGTAAAATTAAATAAAAAAAATTAAATTTTCAAAAATCAGCAGCAATTGCTGCTTCAAAATTAGAGGTGCAACATTCAAACATTTGGTATTTAGCCTCTACTGCTGAACGCAGAATGTTCATTTTGGACGAATAAAGGAAGAAGCCTCTGCTGAAGACAAAACTTAATTCGTTTACATCTGTCTTTCTTGTTTTTCCCCTGGGAAGGGTTTATTCAATTAACAAAACAATAATGAAGATGAACAAATTTGTGAAGGGTCCGATTAAAAGAAGAATCATTTTGTGAAGAGTCTATTAACGGACCCAAATTTCTTCTACACAGACCCCTGCCTCGTCCCAGAAGAATCTCCAGGTTCGATGGTCGGTGCTTTCTGGAGAGAAAATTAGCTCAAAAAAACACTTTTCCTAATTCACGCTCCTTCATTTTTTTTCTTGTGTATTGGTTAGTTCAATGGATGAGCTGCTGTCTCCATTGCAGCTGTCTCCTTTGCAGATGGTATTCAATTGCTCATGGGAAACACTGATTCTGAGTAACAAATTTCGGGATCAGATAAAGCATCTTTTTTTCAACAACAAAAAAAAAAAATCGAAAGTCAGCTTGTAAACATCCTTTGTGTGATGATATCAGGAATCTCTTACTCTACTTGGATGACTCTGTTGCTAGGGAAACTCTCATACTATTGGCAACAGGCGCAGGTGTCATCCTCCATGTAGTGCATCTTAATCAGACAAAATTTATATTGAATAAAAATGTTATTTATAATTTAACTGTCAAACTTTAATCTGAAAATGTATATCCATCTGATACTTATCAAAATAGTGAAATCGGAGAAGCACGGCAGGAAGACGACCACCTAAAACTTTTAAGACAAGAGAGATGTCGTTATCTCACAAGGTGGTTTCCTCAACTGACGCCAAGAACAGCAAACCTCCTCTTGGTCACCATTAAGCAGAAAAGAATTGATACAAAAAAATCAATCAATCAATTTTAAATGTTAAAATGCCATCATGGTAAAATGTACTTGAACTGAGGAAATTACGTTGATTTAATTTAGATACTTTACATTTTGTCCAAAGGATGCCCAAACTAGGTTAAAACAACTAAGGTGTGGAAGTTGGATGTAGCAACATCACACTATGTATCAAAACTCTTGTGTCAGGGAAAATGTGGCAACTCTTTTGTTTTCTTTTTCTTTCTTTTTTTTCAATTGATGTATTATATGGGGAAAAAATTTAGAATACTTGCAAAGATATCATAGCTGGTTAGTCTTATTCACTGGTGTAACTTTTAAATGAAATTGGAAAGTTCAAAAGAGTGAAGCAGATTTTTTTAAGCCCTTTTTTTAAATTTTTTTTTTTACTCCTCGACATGTCAAAAAACATTTCTTGTAAATATTTCAAATACCTGGAAAGATAGTCATGATTTTACAAGATGCTGCACTATTATAAAATCTGTGTTAGATTAAAATTTGAATGTGTTTTTGATATGCTTCAATATCAAAAAATAATAATAATATTATAATACGGTAGATACAAAATAACAGGGTTGCCACTCCACAGGGAGAACAGGAAAAAACTGGAATATACTAGAGATGAATGTGTTCCGGAAAATTTCCAGATTTTTTGCTAACCGCGATGCAGAAGTTTCCAGAAATTAAAGGTCCAGAAGTTTCAAGAAATCATCAATCATATTTGTGTCTAAAAATTCTTATATATTTTATATGGGATTAGACATTAGACAAATTAAAANATCGAAAAATAAAAATAATAGTAATATTATAATACAGTAGATATAAAATAACAGAGTTGCCACTCCACAGGGAGAACAGGAAAAAACTGGAATATACTAGAGATGAATGTGTTCCGGGAAATTTCCAGATTTTTTGCTAACCGCGATGTAGAAGTTTCCGGAAATTAAAGGTCCAGAAGTTTCAAGAAATCATCAATCATATTTATGTCTAAAAATTCTTATATATTTTATATGGGATTAGACATAAAAGTAAACTTATGCACAATTATTCATTTAAATTATGCTGCATATAATTTATTTAGAATTTCATGTTTTTAAAATATCAATGATTTAAATTTATGAAGACATAAATTTTTTGAAATGCATCATTAATGAATTTACTCGAGAAATTTTCAGGATTTTTGAGTTGGGCTCACAATTACCCCTGATATACAGTGAATTAAAGAATCATTTAAAAAAAAAACGGGAAAATGTAGGAAAATTTGAATTTTTCCTTATAAACTGGGAAAATACAGGGAATATTTATTTCTTCTTTTACGAAATGTTGACCTCTCAAAGTGCAATCTATGGATTATTTATAGATAGTTTAGCTATGCAATACAATTTCATTTGCTTTATTATTATTTTTTTATGTATGTTGAACTGTTCTTTATTTGTCTTAGTTTTTCCAGAAATTGAAACTAGCACCTATTAGTTATCCTAATAAAGCTCACATATTTGCACAGTGATTGTGTCTTTCCTCTTAATATATTGTGTAGAATACATACAGGGAAAACACAGAAAACTTTTTTTCCAGATTTGAGGGAGAACCCTGAATAATTTCAAATTTTTCTGAAAACTGTTGAACCAGATTGTGACAAGTTTCATCACAAAGTACATTTTTAAAATTATTCCAAAAATCAGTTCTTTTTTTTTTTAAAAAATTTTTTAAAAAAAGGGGCAGTTTTGAAGAGCTAATACATAATTATTAAAAACTGGGAGTTCTAAGATGACTTTTAATCCAGCTAATCAAAAATTATTATTAATCTTGTGGAAAAATATGCACTATTTTACTATTCCACAAACCTTGAACCTGAAGCTTTAAACTTCCTTTCCTTTTTACTATAAAAGCACCAAACAAAAATCTATTGGAAAAAGGACTCATATGACATGCTTCTTTCTAAGAGAAAGGAATGATGTTTAATATACATATTTTTTGTTCTGTAGGAAAATGTGAAGTATGCCATACGATTAAGGAATCATGGTTCTCGAACAAATAATGGAGATGGAGGTTTATCTCAAATAAAGGGACCGGATGGTTGCCTTTTCACCTTTACCGATTGCTCTTTGAGTTTCAATGGCACAAACCATACAAGGGGACAGATACCACAAATTCTTTATTACAGGTACTATTGATTTCATTTTATTTTATAGCTGTCGTTGAACAGTGAACCCAATTTAGGGTTTACAACTACCAATGTTCAACTGCATAGCTATGTAATTTTGGAACCCAATCCGGAAGACAAGGGATTTCCTGGATCTAATATTGGGAGAAATTTGCTTTTGTGGAGGACTTTTTGATGTAAGTACGTTACATAGCATCTAATGCATCTGCGTTACATAGACAGGGTGCGTAGCATTTTTAAAAAGTGCTTAATGGTGCTTATTTTCAATTTTCATTTTTTTAAAAGCTCTTAAAGGTGCTTAATTTTCCCTTTTTTCAAAATGAGATTTTTCTTTACCATGTTGATTTTCGCTATGAATTATGCAAAAAGACACAGTTCACATTGCTCTATTCAACATTTTCACAATTAATTCAACCCCAAGCAATTTCGGCGTATTGTCAGTCTGTAGGGTTTGAAAATGCTATTTGTTTTATATGATTCAAAATTTCATGATTTTTGACAATTGTCAAAAACAATGCCAAAAGTTTTTTTTTTCTTGACATGACGGTTGAAACAAGATAAAACAGACAATTGTCAACAGAATTTCCAACCCTGCCTAATTATATTTTTTTAAAGTGCTTGAAAATATTTTTTGAGTGCTTGAAAAGTGCTTAAAAGGTGCCTATTTTTTGTTGAATAATTTGGCTACGCACCCTAATAGAAAGTAAAACCCACGAAGATCACACATGGTCAGCCTGACGGCAAGGGGACTCTAACCCATGATCCGTCTACCACTGAGGATATTTTGCATTTTGCGTCGGTGCAAGCCGAATGCGGGATTCGTATTGACCAGCTGTCGCTGGTATTCAAACCCAGTTCACCTCATTGGAAGGTAAATGCTCTCTTCCCTGAGCCACCGCGACTCTTCATTATTGCATATAAGTACTTTCCGAAGAAAAATAATAATTTACAAATTTTGATTATGCTACTAAATAGGATTTCTTTTTCTATTCCAGCACTCCTCAAGATATAGAAAATGTACAGAATTCACGTGAATTGGCTGAACTTCAAGCTAGACGAAATGCACTCTCCATATGTGAATCTATTGTAAGAACAGCTGTTGATCTCTTTTTGAAAGCCCAATGTGTAGATGGTATGTTATTCATTTCTATTCTGTTTATTTCATTAGATCAATTGTTTAATCTATTAAGATCTACTGATCTTATTCTTTTAAGGTCTCTATTTACTTATTGATCTATTAAAATCAATATGTTCAAATACTTTAACTATTTTTAATTTATTTCATTATTTGTCCTAGCAGAATATTTCCAAAAATAACTTTAATTTTGTGCTCTTGATACAATTGGTACCCAAAATAAAGTTCTTTAGTTTTGGGTTATTTATGAATGACAATATTATAGTATTTGTCTATTGCATATAATATTGCGGGAAATATTTCTTATTTACAAAAAGTAAAATACTTTATATAACTGTGACATGTTTTTTCTTATTTAAATGATTTACATAATAAACTAGTTCTCTTTTTACCAGAAGTGGCTGAATTAGTTTTTTCTATATAAGACACAAGCACCTGAAATATTTATGTCCGTATATGCTTTGCCATCAATTAAAAAGGAAAATCTTGCCTTCAGGATTTTTCCAATATTTTATAATAGGTCAAAAAAGATCTACAAAAAGATATTATTAAAAATTAGAGTCAAACTATGATCATGACGAAGATACTAACAACGACTTATCAAAAATTTGGGATATCGAAAAAAATAACAATATTTTTGACATTTTAATTAAAATAATAACTGATAGTATTGTAAATGTTAATAAACAGCATACTTGGAAACATTATTTTTAAAATGTAACCTGTATAAGTACTTTAAGCAAACAAGTAAAATGTATAAGACAAAAAAAAGGTAAAGATTTTAAAGTGCATTTTGAAGAAATTGTAAATTGAAAACAACCTTAATTTTTATGAAACGTTAGAAAAAAGTTTTTTTTTTTTTTAAATTTAAAATGAATCTAAGTATAAACCTTTTGAGTGCAGGAAAAAAGAAAATGTTACAAAATTCATTGAAATAGTCAACACTGGAAACATCCAGAAACCCAACTAGAAATCAAAATTCAATGCTTTCATGTCAGAAGGAGTTTTAAATTATGCTAATTTTAAAATAACCAAATTTTTGGAAATTTTGTTTTTGTTTCGGAGGTCACTCCTTGAAATCCATTAAATTATATTTTGTGTTTATAAAAGTTAAAAAAAATTATTTTAGAATTTTAAATAGTGGCGATTTTTTTATTTGTTAATTTTTTAATGATCATAAATTGGGCCCAAAAGTTTTAATTGTAGTAAGACTATTGAAATTAATTTTAAAAAAACACGCATATGGTTGACAAAAGTATTTGCTTGTCATAATTAAATAAATGAATTAAGGCATATTTCTAATTGCAAACTATTAGATTCCTAATACATAAATTGTTTTTCTTTTTTTTTTTTTTTNTTTTTTTTTTTTTTTTTTTTTTTTTTTTTAAAAAAAGATTAAGTCTGCAAGGTACTCTACTATCATTCTTCGTCTCATGCCAAACTAAATTATATATTATGAACAAAGAACCTCAACCAATGCTTATTGGTTTAATAAATAATACATTTAATGAATTATCTATTATATATAATTCTCTTATGTGGCTCCCAAATTTTGGCTGTATTTCTTTTCCGCCGGTGGCAACGTTTGCTTTGTTTTGTTTACGTTACTATTTCTCTTACACGGCGAATCGACCAATGATTGCCGCTAAAAATGTCACATGCCAAATCTAGCCGAGGTGGCTCAACATGTAGCTCTTTTAAAAACGGAAACTGAAATAACCAGAGAGCATCAGCTG
>NC_092205.1:103113820-103115382 GCF_043381705.1 Parasteatoda tepidariorum | reverse complement strand
TAAATTTGAGGACTTTAAGTTGTTTTGTGGATGAATACTGACATTTAGAAATATGTACATAAAAAAATAATATTTAGAGGTTAAGAGTTGCCTCAGAAAAATTTGAATTGTTGACATTGAATTTAACAATGTAAACAATCGTTTTTGTGAAAAATTGAATTGTATTGTTGACATCAAAACTAAAAATATTGCGTTTCAACTTAACAATACTACCTTAATTTATACTTTAGAATTGCCTCGGAACCTTATTTTAACTGACAAATACTATATTATAATTTTAACTTTTTCTTTGACTATACTCATTTTCTTACTCTTTTCTTTGTTTTTATACTATTTATATTTTTGTGATAAAATAAAAAACTTCTAGTTGTTCTGCTTCTGGACACTGATGAAAACACAAATGATGGGCTTCCTCAACAATCAAAAATATATACATTTATTTTACAAATTCCTTCCATATTATTAGGGTTACGCCCTTCAGAGAATTAAAAATACAAAATTATCTTCATCAAAGCCGATGCTTTACATCCGACGTTCAGTGGCAGACTACTATTTCATATTGTTTTACACCACATGGCTTTAGCCCTCTGGTGAGAAAGACTTTAAAACAAAACTTACAACAGTTACTCTTCTCAACAGCTGAAATTTAGAATAGTGTGATTAAGAAAAATATGTGAACTGTTTGCAATTTCAAATTAATATTGAAATGTACAGGTTTAGAATTTTCTACAGTGAAAAGTTCTCGGAACTTCAGTATTAAAAAAAGTATACAAAAACTGGACGTTAAGAACATATCCAATGAGCGAGCAAAGCAAGCATTGGATTGCGAAGCAATCCGAAATGAACTGTGAAAGCAGTTCCGGGGGTTGGTGAACGACAGCGAGCAGGGGGCGAAGCCTTCTAGTATATTCATAAAACATTTAATTTATAAATTAATAAAAAAATAACTTCAAAAATGTTGGGGGGGGGGGGATTTTCTACGTAAATTTTCTAAAATTTTTAGATAAAAGTAACAAGTTTTTTCGGCATTCTCCTTACAAACGCTTGTACTTTTTCTAAAAAAGGTTAACGAAAAAAGGAATAAAAAGTGTTAAATTTAGAAATACAATAAAAGTGTATTCTTTTTGCTTTTGTTACATTGCCTTGTATGACGAATAGTTACTGTACGTCTTCCAATGTCCTGTTTTCTCATTTTCTTTCTTTTTTTTTAAGTATCAGTTCCTTTGATACCCATTGAATTAGCAAAATCTTTTTCATTGTATGTGCAGATCTACTTGTTTGTACACTATTTTATGCATCAACTTTTCTAGAAAATGGATGAGTCAGATAACTTCTTTATAAATAAAAGGCAATTTCCTTTTTATGACTGCTTCACAAAATAAATCATTAATTTATTCAAATAAAGGTTTTTAGAAAGACCAAAAAATCTTTTAAAATTTCTCTGAAATTAGAAGAAAAAAAATTTATTGGTTAGCAAAACTTTTTCGTGTCTTTTGTGAAATATGTTCAGCTAAACAAGGTTTTTTTTCTACTCAGTTTTTATAAAAGTTAAAAAAAATTAT
>NC_092205.1:103057628-103113815 GCF_043381705.1 Parasteatoda tepidariorum | reverse complement strand
TTTTTTTTTTTTTTTTTGTGATATCAAAGTATGTGGATTGACTGTAAATAAGAAACTATGAATTAAACTAATTGTTTCATGCAGATATAATCGGCCATAATTTTCTTACAGTGGGTCAAAAATGTAGTCAAACGTTTTAACATTAAAAAACCAAAAGAGTTGTAGAACAATATGTAGAGGGAATTTTATACTCATTTTTAAATAAGCTTTTGAGACATCAATGGATGAAGTAAAAAGTTAAAATGCTTTTGAGAAATGTGGTATTTTTCCATTTGATGATGAAAACGTTGAATTTAATAAAAGCATTCAAGACAGACACAAAGATTTAATGACAAAGAAAGCTTATCAACAAAGCACATACTTCAAGTGTAACGATTCACAATTTCTTCAGAAGCTTGTGAATGAAATCTCTCAAGATATGTTGCAAATTTTTAAAAGAACATTGACAGAAGAGCCGAATCTCCCACATATTGAATAGCCTGTGTTTTTTTTTTCTATGTGGAAGAATTTATTGCATAAAGAACATTTTGTTAAGTTAAACTGTGTCACTGAAGCTGAAACACCTAATATTGATAATGAATGTATCTTGAAAACTAATTTTGAGATAGTCCTCTTGATGCATTGTTAGTCGAAAAAACTATTGATTCTATAGGTAATATAAGTCAGAAAATAGTTAGTACTGCTAAAGACCCACTAGAAATAAGTCTCTTTATGTGGTCTTTCCAGTGGAATAACATTTGGTTTTTGAATGCTTATAAAATAGATCTATTGATTTTTTAAAACATTGAAACATTCTGCTACATTTTTGACCCACTATGCTATACATTTTCGTGTAATAATTGTTTTTATCAATTATTGTTGTAACTTTGTGTGATTTTTTCCCTTCTTTTTTATCTTACTCTAAAAATTTTAACTTTTATTTTATTGTTATTTTTAGATCCCGATATTCTGTGTGCTTTTGGAACATCACATGTAGTGACAATGCTTCTTCCTTTAATATTTGCTCATTTAGGACCTGTTGCAACATCAGATCCCAGAGTATATTTTTATTTTATTTTTTTAAATCATAAAAAATTTTGACGTTTTCAAAGGTTATTTAATTTTAAAGTAGGGATAGAGTTTGTCTAGGTTTTTATGAGAGGTACTATTTTGTGAAAATTTGGACAATTAATAAAAATTATATTAAAAATTCAACACAAAAATATGGTAAATTAAGAAGATATTTTCAAAAATTGTTACTACAAATAAAAATCATTCATGACTGGTAAATTTTTATATATTTTTCTGCATATATTCAAAAATAATGTTACTATTGCAAAATTTTGGGCTTAAAATTATATCAAAATTTAAAAATCCATAAAAAATGTTGTCCATTGTTAAATTTCAACTTGAATTTTTAAAAAAAATAAGCATGCATTTAACAGTACTTACACTAAAAGTTATTTTCATTATGAGTTTTTTTCTATATGACCCCATTTCCCATGGGGTCATATAGAAAAAAGTTTCATAGACAAAAAAAAATTTTATGAAAAATAAAGGTCTGTTAGAATAAATTTAGAACTATGTTCGAATGCGTAGAATAATGTTCGCATTTCAACTTCTAGTGAAGTTTACGGAGGGAACGCCTCGTTGTTTAATTTTTTTAAAAACTCTGGGAGAAAAAATCTTACTATAATATGGCGTAAGCGTCTTGTTAGGCTACCACATCGTACTATTTGACCAAGCATGTGCTACCTATTCGTATATGCTTAATCAACCCAGGATTTATCGTTTCTTACGGGGATACAAAAACAAAATTTTAAGAGGCAGTTAGGAGAATCTTAGAACTTGCTTTTTTAATTTGAGAAACTACAGTTTTTCCTAAAGTTGAATTTGTGAAGGTACCGCTAAATGGTAGTAAATTTGTCCTAGACAGATCCCTGCTTGAAAGAATTATTTTTAATACATTATTTTTTACATTGCCAAATAATTTGTTTTACTTTTTATTGTGCTTAAGAGGATGCTATACAACAGAAGAAAAATTTCCTTGCAAATTCGAAATTTTCCTTCATTTCTAATTTAAATTTTTAAGTGTAGAAAAAGTGAGTTCAGACAAACCTAGAGTAAGCCACAAATTATCAAATGCCAAAAGGAAAATTTTAAAATACGAAAATAAAATAAAAATTCGAGAAGATAACTTCGGATTACGCAACAGTTAAGTTCTCCTCTAATGATTTGTTTTCAATTTAATATTTTTAAGTATTTTTTTCAGCTATAGAAACTCCATAACTTATTATAAATATGCCCGAACTTACTTTTTCTTTTTAAATTAGTGATGTAGGATAAAGAGAATTTGTAACAAAAATTTTCTTCCACAGTATAGCGTTCCCTTAATGCATGTATAAAAAATAGTGTGTGCTCAGATATTTCAATACCAGAAATTAATGAATAAATTACTAAATATTATTCATTAAGGCATTTTTTTTAATATGAAGACATTAAAATTACAAGGGATTGTTGCTGGGTCATTCTCACTGAAAAGGTATAAATAGACTAAAACAATTTCTTAAATTAAAGTAAATAAAAAAGTGATAAAAATTACATAAATGCCTTTATTTATTTTTGTTATATGTCCTTATAATAATGGTCAAGTTTTCTATTTTATTTTTTACAAGATTTAAAATATTTTGAATTCTGCCTTGTCCACGGAGGAGATGTAATAGTCAACGGAGGAGACATTTTATGTTATAAAATATAAAATGTCAATGAAGACTAATTCATTAATTATTGGGCACAACTGATATGAGTTTAACATTAATAAGTAAATAATAAAATATTTCATTATTAGAGATAGAGCTACTTCCGATTAATCATGCTGCTATGAAAGGAAACATCCATTTTTAACCTAGGTGTACAATTTCTTAAGTAACTCTTACTGAATATTAATAAATTAAAATGTAAAGACTATTGAAATAAAAATTCAGACTCCACATGAAAGTTGAGTGTTGAGGGTACTCTTTTGTGACCATTTTATGCAAGTTAAATCATACTGTCATCCAAATAACGTTTTTGTTTTTTCTCTTTTCTTCTTGTAATTGTTTCTTTTTTCCCTGGGCACAAACAGATAGCTCTATCTATTTCTAGAAATTTAAGTACATTTAATCACGATTTTTCTGTTAAATCTTCTTCTGATACAAATTTTAAAGTTTCTTGCTCTTTTTTCTTTTCTTTTTTTTAACTTTCTTCAAACAATATAGGGTTTTCCTTTAATTTCTGTCTAGTCTGTATTTCTGTCTTTGTTCTCATACTAAGTTTTTTCTGTTCCCTTCGATTTTGCATTTGAACATTTGATTGCTTTCTTTTCTTAAATTTTGGTTTTGCAATTTTTTTCCTAAAATTTGAAGAGAAAAAAAATGTTAAACACCACAGAAATTATTTAGAAAAATTGCCAATACTTACTTCTCCGATAAGAAAAGTTAAACTTAATTGATTTTCTTTAAAAATAGAAACAAATTAACACATTTGTTCCATTTTAAAAAATATCAATTAAAAGAAAATAGTTTTTTAATTATTAAAATTGTATTATGGTTATCTAACACATTGTCTCTTACATTGACTGTGTCTTCTCCTCCGTGGACTTGTTATGTCCACGGAGGGGACGTCCACGGAGGAGACAAAAACTAGTTCTTGAATTTTTCTGATTTTTAATTTTAAAGTTACAAAAATGGGGCAGTTCTTTTTGTTAAATATACTATTTTTGCAATCTAAAATTCATCTATCAAAAATAAAATAATTTTCTCTTACCTTCTTTATGATGTCCACGGAGTATACGGTGAGAACTTTGCCAAACCCCAGTTGAACACAACAATCCAAAACTGACACCAAAGAGAACAAAAACAACTGATATTTAACATTGAAAATGAAATGGTTACCCCTCCCAGCAGCTGTCTTATAGGGATTTCGCATATGCTGCCCTTTATTGCATATTTACAGAACTATATTAATTGTCCACGGAGGGAGACATCATTTTTGATGAACAAAGTTTACTAGTCATTTATTTTATGAAAATAAATTTTTTTTAAAAAAATATTAAATAAAAAGTTACTATAAACATTTAACTAGGTAAAACTACAAAAATCATTAAAATAACATTTAAATTGTTTAACAGGCATTAAAAATTATTTTGTGCCACAGACGTAGGGACGTCCACGGAGGGGATTTTGAAGTCATGTTTATTAAAAAATAAGAATGAAATATTAAATACATTTAGCAGAAATGCATATGATTTGTTAGTTAAGAACTTCACGAAAAATGATAAAGAAAAATATTAAGAAATCTGCTGTATTTCCTAATATTTATTACTCATGGACTGAAAAAATCACCTTTTTGTGAGAATGACCCTGCTACGCTTTAGTCATATACTAATTTTATGCTTTATATACTTAACAAAGTTTTATTAACATTGTTGATTTATATAAACTATAACACTTTAACCCTCTTACTGCCATTAATAGACATTCAAATTTTTGATTTCACTATGTTTACAACATTATCTGTTTACTGATTAATGTACTTTCATGGTCTGTATGAAAATGGTCTAATAATAACTAAATAACTATGGCGAATAATGCAACAAAAGGAACTATTTAATAAAAAATAGTTTTATTATAAATTCTATAACATATCTTTTTATTTTTATTATGACAGCGTGATTTATTACAACATAAAAATTACGAAGCTTCATCTCCTCAAAATATATATCTCCCTCTTATGCATTTCATTTAATAAAGTTTAGAATTAATTGATATTTTTAAGTATTAAGATTTTTTTTGAGGCACTGTGCACTAATTGCTTATAAAATTTTAAACTTAAATATTTTCTTTACTTATTAATTACTGCAACACTTAAACTATCAAACTAGTTAGGCAAAACATATCTTTGTCTATCAGCAGTATTTATAATAAAATTCACTGAAATATGTATGTGATTAACGCTTGAAATTTTTTTTTATTTTTAGAGTGCTGTTCAAGTGCTAATTATGGTTCAAAGTTTGCTTCCCCTTGTGGCAGCTCTGAATAAAAAAAATCCCAAACCTTATTCTGAAAAATCTGATGCAGATCGCAATGACTCTAGTTTGTCTACCACATCCAGTCACTATGCTATTGTTGAATCTGATCATCCCTATCGACCAGCCTCTGTTGCTCATTATAGGGTAAAAAAAAAATTTAAATTCTTTTTTTTTTTGCTGAGACAGCATATGCATTTCTTGGATTTCATTTTAATTTGTATTTTTTTCTTATGTATTTTGAAGTCAACGAAATCAATATCATAATTTCTATTCTAATTGTTGTTAATAGAATGTGAGAAACAAACCTTTAAACTTTAATGCACTCATTACTTGGTTAAATTACGGCTATTGACTAATTTGTTGATTGTTATTTTAGATATTGAACATTAAATCTATGGAATTGTGTTAATTTCCTTGATTTTAATAATGTTTTTAACCATTTGAATCTTTGTATTGGAGTTTTTAATGTGATTGATTCTATAAATTAATGTGTTGATTGTAGAAACTTGATAACTATCAAAAAATTAATAAATAATGACGATTTTTAAGTGTACAAAATTATTTGTTCCAGCAAATCTCTTATTTTCACTTTAATGAGTTCCTAGTACAGAGTTGCCAACTCTACTGGATCTTCCAGTAAACTACTGGATTTTGCCAGTTTCTTCTTCTGGTCTACTGGTTTAATTAAAATTCTCCTGGTTTTTGTAAATTTTAGAAAACTCCCTAATATTGAGTAAGTTTCCTTAAAAAAACCTTATTGAAATAGAATTTTTGTGCACATTATTGTTTGCTTGAATATCTAAATAAGTATTACCTGTACATAATGAAGCAAGCCTCATTTATAGAAATCTGTTTGATTTTTTTTTTCCTATAATGTTCCGTTTATTTTTATTTAAAACTCTCTTTTTAAATTTTTTAACAAGATCTTTTAACTATCTTTGATAAATTAAATGCCTGTTAATATTCGAAATTATGAATAAACATAATGCAAAACATTTCAACTATGTTTGATGTCAATCATAACTGGAAAATATTATAGTTTTTCTATTTTGATGACTATAATAATCCGTAAAATTCCCTATATGTGAAATATTTATTAGATTATGCAACAATTATCATGAAATTTATGTTATTTCGTAAAATCTACTGGATTTTTTCCTATCCACGTTGGCAACTGTGTTAGTAGGTAATGTGTACATAAGTAAGAAGCTTTAGTAGTAATTTAAACACTTAATATTGCAGGTTACTTTTCCACCTAAAGTTCAATGGATTTCTTTAGAATTTGATCCACAGTGTGGTACAGCTCAAGTAGAAGATACTCTTCAGGTTTATATACCTAGTAAAAACAATAGTGGATCTGTGTGGCTGAGTAGTGCCCAGACTATCAATATTGCTGGTTCATCTGAATCAGATGAGGACCAGTTTGCACCTTACTGGCCTGTATTCAGAAAGTTTAGTGGAAATTTTGATTGGCCCACTACTGCTCTCCTGCTGCCTGGTAAATTATGTTTTGCTTTTTTACCTCTACTACCATAATTTGCTTACTTTTTGAAAAATTTCATGATTTATGCTAGATTTACCTTAACTATTTTTTATAAATTACTTATATAGAGGATTGTTTTTCACATTTGCCTAGGAAATTTCTTTTTAGCCTTTGGGGTTCAGCTAAGAGAAGATCATTCATTTAGGGTTCTGTAGCTGAAATATCAGCATTCCATAACAAAAAAACTGCTGAACTGGATCATTTGATAATATGTATAAACAGTATATTTCGAATTAACAGTATTGTTATAAGATATATTAACAGTATTATTATAAAATGTATTAACAGTATGTAGCTACAATAGTGTTTTTCTTACTAAAATGTTTCAAATATTATTATTTTAATTAGTACGAACTAATCACAGAATAAATAAAATCGTGGTTATTTTTGTTCAAGCTAGGCATCCAAAAATTTTGAAAACAAGGAGTTGGACGAAACTTTAATTATCTATGAAATCAACTTTAAAAATAATCATGCCCTAAAGAATAAGGCAGATTTTAATTACGCCATAATCTTCCTTAATTCTGAAGGCATAAACAGATCTTATTATGAGAGTTTTAAAAAATGGTACAAATTTCTCATTGACCTTTTCTTCGCTTGAGGAAGATTCCTGCTATTAGTTCACACTCTCTCTATATCTTGTTCAAATTTTCAATTGTTAATAAAATACTTTTTATTCATCCACTCAAATTCAAATAAATTTTTTTAGACTTGTTTTGTTTTTAATGTTTTCACTATCCTCATTTGAACTGAAAACAAATTGTACTTGTCTCAAAAATCCTTTCTCTAAAATCTTTTATCCCTGGTTGTAAGCACAAAAACAAATGTTTTTATTAATTTTATAATAAAACTCTGGATTGTGATTCTCGTTGCAGTAAATTCAATGATTTTTGGAAATTCTGCTGCTTTTCTAACGTTATTTAAAAAGATTAAACGCCCATGGTTCCATGACAGAAGTCTATCCAGGCCGAATTTAGCTTTTATTTTTGTATCCCTTAAACGATAAATTTATATTTTTACCATACTTTTGTGTTTGTCTTGTACTATAATTTGTAATTTTTAACAAATTATGTCTAAATTTTCAGGAAAAAAGTACCTATCAGAAAAACCTAGACAGACTCGTGCATGATGTATCCTGTAAATCTCATCCCACACTATCTTTGAATTAGAATGATTCTTTTTTTTCCCCTTTCAATTTTTAAATTCTGGAACATAACGGATGATTCCCTACCTTCCATCTCAATTTTAAGAAATTGTAATAACTGTGTTATGTTAAACCTTCTAATTTCGTGATTTAATCGTTTCTACTAAATTCAAGTGATAATTATCTCTTATTAATTTTATTAAAATAGAATACAGTAAGTACACTCAAGAAGTGGCAACTCAAGGATTTTAAATTATGAGTTTGAATCTCACTATTATTAAAATTATTTATATGAATCACTATTATTAATCTGAATATAATTTCCTGAATACCCAAACATTATTGGTACCATTGACAGGGTAAAAAATTTAGTAGCTTATTCATGTGGGCATTTATTATAAAATTGTTTCTTTCAAATCCTTGTTTTAATAACTTAAGAGCTTCTTCCTAGTTTTTCTTTGTTGATGGAAGCCCTTAATAACATTGGCTGCAATGCAACCCGTCAGTGATTTCAAATAGGCGAATTTGTCAATTGGATTATGAATCATTTTTATTAAGTTATGATATTTATTCAAGAACTCTAACAAACATCATGAATCACCAATATATTTATCAATATTTAGTTTTGGCCGTTTTATTTTCTGAATTTTAAGAGTGGATGAAACAGCAACACTATTTTTTTCATTAGATTGAATTCTATTATTTTTATTTACTTCATTCCTTTCAATATCTACAAATTATTTTTAACTATGTGAACAATTTTACATTCCACAACATTAATGTCTGACTGGAATTCACCGTAGAATCAACTTTTCTCTTAAATTCTTTTTCATCAATTATGAAGTTGAATTAGAGTATCTAATTCTTTAATTTGTTTAGAACTATCAGGAGGATAGTTTATGCTTTGATCTAATATTTTTTTACTGTCTAACTGTTTGAAATTGGTTTCTAATTTAGTCAAAAATCTTGTTGATTAGAGTCATGCCTCTTATATTTTTCTGTTTTATAAATTGATCCATGTTCTTTCATATCATGCTCCAAAAGTATTCAAAATATTTACCTTCTAATATCAACACTATTTATTAATGTTTATCCAGCAATACCTAATTTTTAAAATAATCATAACTGTTTTATGAATCTGAAATATATGCTCTTCTAATTCAACTTCAAAATTATTATCAAATTCTACACTGTTATAAATAATTCTACAATTTTTTATGTAGAAGAGTATTTTATAGAAACAAAATAATGTCAGTCGAAATTCAATGCTTCATACACCAAAAAGACCATTATGCAATTAAAGAATAATGCATTGGTGGTTCATTAATAAATACAAAAGTCACCCAACTTGAAAATATATCAAAAATTTTATAAAATAAATATAATGAATTGAGATGACATCTTTTCTGTTGACAACTTGAGCATTGTATGAATAAGCATGCATGAATGAAATAAAATAAAATTAAAACATGGTGCGCAGCATTTTTAAAAAGTGCTTATTTTCGATTTTCGTTTTTTAAAAAGCCTTTAAGGCCTTGTGCTTTTTTCATTTAAAAAGTGCTTAATTTTCCCTTTTCGATAATGAGATTTTTTTTCTTTACCGTGTCGATTTTCGACACGTATTATGCAAAAGCTCTCTTTTCACATTGTTCTATTCAACGTTTTCGCAATTCAACCACAATCTATTTCGGCTTACCGTCGCACCATAGCATATGAAAACGCCAATCATTTGCAACTCTCATGTGCAAGTCTGCTGCATTTTGCAAAATATTCTCAATTTCAGGCTTCATTTTCCACCCTCTGATATCTAACCGAAAAATATCTCGATCATTTTATAATGGCTAATATAATCAAGAAAAAGAGTTCTTTGTCAGAAACTAGGTATTTTATCATGATCATGTGAAGTCTGAAAATTATTTTGCATTTCGTTAATGTCTATAGTGCTTAAAAATATATTTTGAGTGCTTAAAAGTTGCTTATATTTGGTTGAAAGATTTGACTACGCACCCTAAAAAAGCAATTTTATATGATGTCTACTCTCTCCTGTGTATTTTAGGAAATGAGGTTGTGTTTTCCCTGGAGACAGCCTCTGACTATGTGAAAGATGAGAAGGCATGCTTCTATGGTTTTCGATGTCAAGTTGTTGGATTTGAGTGCCCTAGAATTGCATCTGGTAGCAACATAGAGAGTTGGGAAGGACTAAAGCACCTGGAACGGGAACTTGCATACTTAGGTGGAATGTGTGCTGCATCCCTCATGAGAAGAGATCTTATTCTTCCTCCATGTTAGTAGTTATCCTCATAAATAATGATTTATGTGCATTTCAGTACATGCTTTCTTACTATTTTCCTTCCTTCACAGCATCATTTGGAGAAATGGAAGAAGATTTAGAACTTATTGAAGAGCTTGCCCAACAAGTAAAATATATTTCTGTTCGATTTATTTTTTCCAATCTCCTTTTGAGATTTAGAAAAATATCAGGGGTCTGTCCAGGGCAAATTTACTACCGTTTAGCGTACCTTCACAAATTCAACTTTAGGAAAAATGGTAGTTTCATAAAATGATTTTGACAAAGCTAAGATTCTCCCCACCTCTTAAAAATTTGTTTTTGTATTCCCGTAAGATACAGTAAATCCTGATTTAATTAAGGAAATACTAAGCGGTAGCATGTGCTTGGTCAGATAGTGCAGTATGGTTAGCATAACCTGTCGCTTATGCCATATTAGAGCGAGATTTTTTATTAAATATGAGGCACTCCATCTGTAAACTTTACGTGAAGTTGAGCATTATTCTACACATTCGAACAGTGTTCTAAATTTATTCTTACAGACCTTTAATTTTTTATGAACAATTTTTTATCTGTGAAACTTTTTTCTGTATAACCTCGTGGGAAATGTTCTCCCAATTATTGAAAATATTTTTTTATTTTACCATATTTTTGTGTTGATTTTTTAATATAATTTTTAATTTTCACAAATTATGTCTAAATTTTCACAAAATAGGTGCCTCTTATAAAAACCTAGACAGATCCCTGAATAAACATTTGATTCCCACTTAATAATTGGGAAAAAAATTTTATCACATAATGAAAAAATTTACTTAATAATTTTCCCCCTCCAAAAAATGTTTGATTACTAAAAACAAAAATCAAAGTGCAAAAACTGACTGATTTAGTGCCAAAAAGTGCTAAAATAATATTGCTGAAATGAAAGAAGCAGAAAATAAGTTTTTGTCACAGATTTTAAAAGTATATTTTCAAAGATGATGGCTTTTGAAATATTACTAACATAAATAAATAGAGTCTATGTTTCCAATTATCAACTTAATGAATTTCTCATCAAATTAACATTAAATTGTGACATTGTAATGTTAACTATGTTTTTAGATTGTACCATAAAAAAGATTGGGTAAATAAAACCCTTTAATTCTGTTGGAGGTGAGACATGCTCATTTATCTAAAAGAAGTTATCAGGCTCAAGATCAACCCTCAGAGCATTATTTTTTTTTTTTTTTTTTAACTTTCTTAAAACTGCTTCTTAAAGCAAAATTGAGAATTTGTCAGTTGTAACATTTTTAAGCTTGGTTACTTCTTTAAAAATAGAAAATTTTAAATCATTAAAGAAAATATATAAATTTTTTTTTTGATTCAGTTCACTCAATTCAGCATTTCTAGGTCATTCATTTTATTTTATTTTTATATTCGTCATTGAACAGCCAACCCAATTTTTTAGTTTACGACTACTAATGTTCAACTCTGTAGTCTTGTCATTTTGAACTCTGTAGTCTTGTCATTTTGAATCTTGCCAAGGAAACTCCTGGATCCGTACCCCCAGTGGTATTGATTTGTTATGGGAACATGGAGGGCTTTGTGACTCGACAGATTTAACATGCAACAGTCACCATTTACTACACAGGGAGTCTTTGGCCGGCCTGGGATTGAACCCACGAACTCTTGGATATAAGCCCAGTGCCCTACGACCAGGCTATCCCGACCTTTAGTTCATTCATTTCAAGTCTTTCTAATTTTTGTGGCATTAAGTTTGCATTTTGTTTTTTTTACGTCGAAGAAAATTTTAATCTCTATTTAATCATTGACGTCTGAGTTAATGGAACTATAATGTTTGCTTTTATTTGACATAATTATGCAAATATTTTTGGGCTCAGTCTCAAAAAGTTTTATAGATAGTGACTTGGATGAAGTTAAGATTGAAAATCTTTGAACAGGAGTTATCCGAAAATGAGCCAGAATTCATTTCTAGTTACTATTCCCTCTCTTTCCCACAGTAAAGGAGATAATCAGAGTTCCACTTTGGTTAAGAAATGTCTGAAGATGCCAACATCCAGCCGCCTTAGGGGGGAAGGTGGAAAAAAGAAAGGGCTCCGTATAACAGAAAAGTGACAATAAAAAAATACAAAATCAAATACCCCTCGCCAAGCACAGGCAGCCCCTTAAATAAAATGTTACAAACAATTTACAGTTAGAAAAATTAGAAGTTACGATTAAATAAGCAACAAAAAGGTTAAAGTATTTAATATTTTGGATAGTTACGGTTAACAGAAACAACAAAAAATGCAGAGGTAAGAGGTCTCACGTGTATAGATCACAAGAGCCGATGCACTTGCTTTTCTACGAATTTAAGGGGAGCAACATTCCAGTCCACTTCTAAAAGGGAAAGTGTAAAAAAATACCAAATTAACTCAAGGGACTATATGCTTTTTGAGCTCTGAAAATAGTGAGTGACCCAATGTCACAAAATGTCTTAGTTATCAGAAAGTATTTCATTGTATGGGTTTCTTTTTTAGGTGTACAAGAATCATTCAGTACTTCTTTCCAAGGGTTTTGCTTTAGCTCATCCTCCAAGTATTGATCAAGCTCTCGAAGGAGTGTTACCTTATAGCAGTCAATCCAACGAACATGCTTTTCTCAAAGATTTTGTTTCTTGTGCTCAAGGTACTAGTGGAGGAAGGCTAGCCAGGTAATTATTATTTTTTACCAATTTATGTTCATGCATTGCTAGACTTCATAATAATACATTTATAAATACATTTTTTTAACCTATTGAATTTAACTTTGTTCCGAGTGAAAGGAAAGAGCCTGAATTCTAATGCAGTTGTTTAATACTTTATTTTACTGCATGTGAAAAACATTGAAGAACTCAAATGCAAAGATATAAGATTTTTCATATAAAAATAATAATTTCTATGGGGAAGAAAAACTGAACTCTTTTTAAAATTAATTAAATGCTCACAGCTTAACATTAAAATTTAAATATTATTTTTTTTGCCGACCTTTTCTTCAAATTATTACTTTTGTAGTAATCAATAATTATAGAGTCAAATCTCCTGGTGAAAATTATTGGGAGGAGTTTGAGGACTTCAAATTCGTATCGAATCCACTCTTCAGCTTAAAGGCTGTTCTATTCGTCATAACTGTAAACATTAAGATTAAATATTTCTTATTGATTTCTGCTAAATAGTGAGCACTATTTGAATATTCCATAAATATATATTACTACTGCATTGCTTTTATGTCTTTTAAATTCATACTTGTCCCTGCTAATTTGTTGCAAAAAGAGTCTGGACAAAGAAAAATAACATTTTATCTAGTAATTTTGGCAATTTTAATTTAAACTATTGTCTAAAGAGTAGATGATTTAATGATCAGTGCTGTACTTCCAACTTATTCTCCTCCAAAAAGAAAGTTGACTCAAAAAATTTCTTTTACTTTTGCTTTTGATTCTTATGGTGAGGATATTAAAAATTTATTTAAAAAAAAGTTTACGGATCAGATGGCCAAAAGGATGAAACATAAAACATCAAAATTTAGAAAAGTTAAATTTAAAATTGTAGTGGTGAAACAAAGCGTGTTCCAGAAGGTCCAACAAAACACATAAGATTGAAAAGCATAAACACTGAAGTTAAAAATAAATCATTACTCACCTGTTACTGTCAAATTAAACAAAATAAAACTGGAGAACATTTTACATTAACTGAAACATTTATTTTGTTGAGCTTCATCACAAAAATCAATACATAAACAATAAGATAATTGTCACATGAAAGTTGCCACTACTGTAATCCCAGGGGGGGGGGAAAGTGTGACAAAGAAAAATTAAATGATTTCGATCAATTTATGATGACATCACATATCCTCGCTTTTTATGTTAAAAGCTTTTGCGAAAATGGTTGGCTCGGAAATAAATATGCACCTAGTAAGAGTTTAAGCATTAACTTAAAAAATAAGCCAAATTTGGTAAGATAAGGGGTCAAAAGGAATGCCAAAAGTGGGTCTGCTAAAGGGGTGATGCAATACAAAGAATGTTCCAGAAACTTCGGTTTTCACTGACAAAGGATTAAAGTTACCTGAAGGTCAGAGACGGACTGCAGGTGTTAACATTTTTGGGGGAGCTGTGGACAGCTAAATTACAGTATTCTTAAACAGGTGATGAGATGATTCTCATACACAAAAGATCACACAGTTATTCCCACAAGGAAAAAAATACTTGGTTTCAGATAGTTACAGTACAAAAGCAACATCAAGGGAAACCATTAACAAATAAAGAAATGCCAGGGAAAAAATTGTGAAATAAAATAGGAATATTGTTACAATTCCTTAAGAAAAATTAAACTAAGAATTATTCCAAATAAATAGTAACCATTCAAAATAAAATTAATATTCTAATACACAATTATTTAAATAATAATCAATTCTTTAAAGTATTTAAACCCAATATTGCGGCAGTAATATATATAAAACTAAATAACTTGTTTTACACAATCTAAATTATATTAAATCGGTAGTAATTAAATTAACGTAATGATATTGTTTGCCAAATATTTAACATATGTATATTAATTTGCCAAAATAAAATTTAATGAAATATTTTAATGTCATAAACAAATATTCATATGTGATACCAATACCACAATTCCATGTTTTTTTGTTTTTTTTTTTTTGCTTTTGTAATCTATCAATTAGGAGTCAAATTTAATGAGTTTTCAAGTCGAAGATAATTGAAATGTTTTTCTTGGATAGACAATAATATTTGTTGATAATATTCAATGTTAATTATGTGATACACTGAATTATCTGTATTTTACTTTTTTGTGTATAGAAAAATGCATATTTTATTCCTTTTGATTTATAACTATTAAGCTTTTCTGTTATTATTGGGGGGACTAAAAAGTAATATCATTTGTGACCATTTCAATTGTCATTTATCAGCTCATTGTGTACGTCACACTTTATTTGAAAGACATTTTCAGGTTAGAGTGGCAGGTTGGCCACCAAACTGGAAAACCTTAACAGCTTGGAATTATCAGGGAAATTTTTTATACTGGAAAAAAAACCTGGAAAAGTTAGGGAAATTTGGATAAAAAGTTAGAATATGGCTTCAATTTATATCCAATCTGATTACCAATCTGCATTTACATACCCTCCAACTTATGAGGATTTTGAAAATAATTCTTTCTAGTGGTAGCGAACCAAAGTAGAAATTTTTAAAGCAAATGGATTTCTCATAAAACTTTTATCAGAACTTAAGAATCTAGCCATATGGCATGCACTTATATAAGTAATAGTGGACAAGTTACGCTTAAATTAATTTTTTTAAAATATTAAGACAGTAATTTTGCTACCGTCTGAAAAGAAGATTTCTGAAACTACGGAAATTCCGTAGCAGTTGGAGGGTATGCATTTGTGTCTGACTCTGAAGTAAAAAATTTCAAATTTCACATGTTCAGAACTGCATACAATTTTTTATTCAAATGTCAGCTTCAAAATTCAGTCAAGCTTACATCTAAATTACAAACAAATTCAGAGAGTTTAGACAATTTGTAAATGAGTAATCATTTTTTGCTTTCATGCAATTTATATCTGACAGCAAGAATTTAATCCATTTAATTTGAACTTATAATAATCTGTTTTTATAAAACAAATTGTTTTTTGATTGGTTATGATGTACTAAATATTTAATGTAAAAATTTGATGATTGGAATTCTTTAAATATTCTAATTTCTAATCAGAAAAAAAGGAATAAAATTTAAAGAATTTTTATCTAGTTTCTTTCTATAGGATATGCAACAAGAGATTTGACAATTTTGCCTTTACGAATACTGAATATCTTCTAAACTAATAGTGCTCATTCGATACAAACAACATAATTAAACATTTGACTTATGGTATTGGTTTAAAGAAATTTATTTCAATGAATTTTATAAAACAGCACAGTATAATTTATAAAATACAGTATAAAAGGGCTCTATATTGAAATGTAAATAAATATAAAACTTTATTGATCGCCTGGAATTATTTTCTTTTGCTTAATGAAAATATATTAAACAGTACTTATCCAAGGTTTTTGTATTATGTTTCTTGAACTCAAGTGATTGTTGATAACGTGCATGATTATATTATTGATGAAAATAATAAAAATTTTAAAATCTGATCTGTTATGAGTTGAATCCTAAAAAACCTTCCTTTTTATTAGCCTTTTTTAGAACGTAATGTGATGCAATCCATTAATAAAAATAAACATAAAATGTCCCATTTTTAGGTGGTTGCAGCCAGAATCTTATGTGGATCCGAAGCAATGTGAGCTTTTATGTAGTCAAGATGAGTTAAAGTGTGGTTGGCCAGCCACTATTACTGTCACAACTAAGGACCAATATTGTAAAATTGTACAGGCTCTGTCTCTAAAGGTACATATATGTTACAATTATCTGGAGAATTCATCTATTCATTTGCATAGAATTTGATTAAAACAGTTTTATCAAAATTCAGTACTAAAGGCTTTGATCTAGTGTCATCAGCCCTATTTGTGTTGTAGATGAGGACAATGCAATATAAGTTATTTGTTAGTTTCTGAGGTAGGAATGCTGAACAAAGCATTAAGAAGAAGAAACTTAACGAATGAAGCCCGAATAATGACACAAGTGCTTTACTCTTGAATTAACTCATATTATTTGAATATACAATCACGTGTTATTTCCTAATAAATAAAGGTCAAAAATACTTCTTAATTTACTCATTCTCAAAATAATGTTGGTGATCACGCACTCAATGAATAAAAGGTAGCAGAGAAAATATTGCTTACCTTTGGTTTGTCTTCACTTGTGTTTACTTTAACAGTGTTGTCATACCTGGTTCGACTTACTCGAGATAACTAAGGCATCCTGTAAAAAGGTCAGATTGCCTTTTAAGATAATAATTTATTTTTGAATGAACTTAACTTGCAAGTAAGCGAGCTCTTAACAAGAAGGATCGATGTGTAGTGAAGTGAAACTGAAAAAGCTATGCATTTCATAATTAACAGGGATGAGATTTTTCCGCTTTTTTCACTTTTATCTCTTGAATTTCAGCTTCTTTTTTTTTTAATCAAAAATTCAGATTTTTCTAACATTTTCACTTTTTTTTTATAAGTATTCCGCTTTTTCAGAATATTCACCAATTTTCAAAGAGAAAGAGAAAATTCAAACTACATAGCTACCAATCCTTTCTCATTTTTCCTTATTTTAGCTATTTTCTCCCCTTTTACTCACAGCAGATAAAATTTTCCGAATTTTTTACCCACTCTCCAGATAGATCCCATTTTTGTAGTTCAAACGACACTGCTTCTGACAAGCCTTTTAGAGGTCCCACTCCTGGAATCTGCTAATATCTCGATTCTTATTCACACCATTTTAATATCAAACATAGCTTTTCATATTTGCGTGTTGCGATTCTTATTCACGCGATTTGAGTATTGTACGTTGCGATTCTTATTTACGAGATTTAAATATCCAATATTGTGATTCGTATTTACGCCTTTTTAAAAACCTATGTAGCGATTCATATTCACGCAAGTTAAAAATTCAATGTCTTGATTTGTTCATTCGCTTTATAATATCAAACATTGATTTTCGTATTTATACGTTATTTTAAAATAAGGCATTGGGATTCACATTCACGCATTCTAAGAATTCATGATTCTTATTTATGCAATCTAAAAATTACGCATCATGATTCGTATTTACACGATCTAAAAATTATGAATCGTGATTTGTATTTACGCGTTTTAAAAATTCTATATCCCAGTTTATCTTTTCTCATTTTCAAAATCGTATATCTAGTTTCATATTCATGTGATTTCAAAATCCATAATTGTTATTCATATTCTCGCAATTTTAAGATCTACTATCGCGATTCTTGTAAGAAGTAAATTTTTTTTAATTAGTTACTATAAAGGTGACTGTTTTTCTAACGACGATTATNCCAACTATCGAGAGTACGAGTTTCCCCACTCCTGAACGGACGTCACTCGATAACGACATGTGACGTCATTGCATTCAACTCCACACGAAAGAAGAGGAAGATTTCACCCGCCCCCAGTGTAAGGGGGCGGGTGAAATAGGAGTGTTTTTAGAGGTAACGTTGAAGAGGGGGGAAAATAAAGCATGTTCAGCTACGCTTCAGGCAGATGGTAGTTTGATAAGAGGGGATGGAATTCAAGCTGAAAGAAAAACTTACCTTCGCACTCGCGGAAAAATTAGGTAATTTTGAGTTTGGCCGTCGATCGCAGTAAAATTCGGGAGTTTTTCAAATCAATTCCGGAGGGCGGGAGAATAACTCAAAATTCGGGAGACTCCCGCAAAATGCGGGAGAGTTGGCACGTCTGCTTATGTGAACTGAGGGAAAATATAATTTCAGGCTTTATTTTTTCAATTGGTAGTTTTTATTTTCACTAAATGTTAATTATCAATGTAATCATTTATATAATAATAGATTAATACATAATTGTATGTCAACACATTATTTATTACCTTAAACTGTCTGGAATTTATTATTAAAGGGTTGTGCTTGCGTAAAATTTACTATCGTGGAAATTCAGCTTTTACTGTCTTTTGGCCAATCTCATCCCTGTAATTAAACAGCGCCAACCAGTGGCAGAATTATTGAATTGAAAGATTAGTGATGAAATATATATATTTTATGACAATTAATATGAAACCAAAGTTTGTTTATTTATTATTGTTGAATATTAATTTTCTTGTAAAACTTAGCACAATATACTTTTTTATTGATAAACTATTAACAGAAAAAACTATACTCTATTTCGTATTTTTATCTGAGCTGCCATTCTAAATATTTGTTGCAGGTTGAAGTACTTGCAGTTCCTATGAATATGTACGACAAAGAAACTGAAACGAACAACCAGAGTCGTAAATTAGCCAGAATAAGCAAACCTGAAACTGGGCTGCTAACCTTTGGTGGTCACTCTCCTCCCAATCTAGAAGTTCCTTATGAAATATCAGTGAAAGACAAAATGTTTTACTATGCCATTACAGTAATGAAAGTAAGCTTTCCATTGAGTAATCAATATTTACAAAAGCATTTTATTTTCAGATGTATTAAAGTGTTCAATATTTTAGGAATATGAAAATTATTCTTTTGAGGAACTGCGGTATGTTTCTCCTGCTAAAAAGCGCCTCATTGAAAATATGTTGGTACGTACCAATAATGATGGTACTTATACCGCTAATTGGACTCCTGGGTCTACTGGATGGTATCTACTGAGGGTAGTCATAGATGGATTTGATATTGGTAAGACTCTGATTTTTGATAAAGCTTCAGTACAGTAGAGAACCGATTATCCGGAACGATCTGGACCATCGCTATTCCGTATAACTGATTTTTCCTGTTTTCTGAATCGCTACAAAAAGTCTTTTTTTTTTTTATCAAACTCAACTAAAAAATATATATATATTTAGAATAATTTTCAAAAACTCTTACTTCTTTTGACAGTGTAGGGAACTGATAATTACTTCTAAAATCATGGTAAACATCTGTTGAAAAAGGAAGAAGAATTCTGAAATCTTTTGAGGAAAACAGAAATTTTTTTTTAAAAAATTGCAGGAAAATGTATTGGATTTCATTCTGGTATTCTGATTTCCGGGTAAGAGATTCTGTACTGTATTATAAACAGACAGGACTGAGAAGTGGATGGGAAGAGTTGAAAATTAGGCTCCTTAATTAAAAATAAATCTTTTGGCTTTCAAAAATTCTTTAGACAAATAATTATTAAAGCAAAAATATAACCCTAATGAATATTATGAAAATTATTTATATAACTTATTACAAAAAAGATAATGGCAGATTTAAGAAAAGGTATCGAACCAAACATTTATTCCACAAAATTATCACATCTTGTGATGTGATCAGGACCAGAGAAAAAAGCTCACCTAGAAAGAGAAGGAAAGAGCACATAGCAATTTTTTACCCTATACAGGAGACAGATGATGCAAACAAAATTAAACATGACCTCGTCACTGGTATCAATCCTGACAAGCTGAAGGCATCAAAAGAAGTGAGCAAAGGTTGAATTGAAACCAACAATACAGAGGACCTTAAGACTCTCAAAAAAGGAAATCTCATCAAACAATGCCCTAAAGAATTATAAGACTATTAGACCAGGAAAGAGGTTACCTCAAATAATCATATACAACGTCCATTAATAATGTTAACAAAGAGGACCCAAACTTAGAGTTAGAATGCAGATTTCCTCCTCTCAGAGATAAAGAAGTTAACCACTGGTGTTTACCAGAATTGGGTGTCGATTACAGTAATCGATTATAACTGTAATTGATTACAGATTTGAATGACAACCTTGCATTATATCTTGATACCAAACAAAACAAAAAATATTTTTACAGATTTTGATTAATTCAAATTTGTAATGAATCGTGAGGGAATGTTTCACTAAAGCTATTGTATTGATGTTTGTTTTCAGCCACTTCTCAGCAGAAGTATGTTGAAGTGAAAGAGCCTCCTCAAGGATTGCTCATACCTATGAAACAAATCACACCTAAAACACCACAACAGCCAAATAGGGTATATATTTCTCTTTTTTTCCTATCGTTTTGTTATGCATTGAGGATAATTAAGATTTATTATTATTATTTCAGATACGGAAGTTTGCTGCAAAATTCAGTGCTGGTCTTAGAGTTCGCAGCCATCCATCTCTGCAGAGTGAACAGATTGGAACAGTTCGTGTCAATGATGTCATTAGTTTCATGGATGAGGTCAGTGCATAAAATTTTCTTGCACCTGTAGAATATCTGTCATGGATTGTTTCACAATAAGTTCAACAGTGTTTTATTGAAATCCTGTTGATCTACTACCAGTGCCAAACTCATTTTAGTTGTTGCTACATTCGGGATTGGTATGCATTGGAAAAACCGGGAGTTGTCGTCAGAGAAAACAATATTTTTTTTAAAAAATGTCTGGGAATTTTCAGAAGAACTACAAGTTTTAGACACCTATTAAACCACTTTTTTTTTGTACATTATATGGTTCAAAGAAATTTAATAAATACTAGAATCAGGGTTGCAAAAAGTGCACCTACCCAGTAAAACCCACCCTAAAGTGGGTTTTACTGAAATTGATTTCTTTTTTTATCCTTTGTTATATTAAAGAGCTATGCTATTGAAATATGTATATAGTCTAGCCTAAAAAAATGAACCTATGATGAAAACACTAACAACTGTCTGAAAAGAAAAATTATTTGTAGAATTCATGAAGAAAAATGTATAGGTCTCACATAAAAAACAATAATTTGACTATAAATCATACTACAATAAAAGTTATTTCATAAGGATTTTAATTCAAAATAAACACAGACAGAGGAAATACATTATAAATCGATTAGTGTTATAAATCTTCAATCTTAAATGTTTATGTATTTTAACACCTTTTGTACACTCAGTCTATTTCTCAATTTTGACCAAACCAGTCCACAAGTAGAAAGCACTCGTTCCAGTGATGCAGAATTAGTTGGACATTTGCTTAAGGCAATCTTAAAGTTGCTAAAATCTGTCATATCTCTATCATTAACATGAGATACTTATCCCTGCCCTCTCTTTTGAAAAAAAAAAAGAACCGAATAAAACATGAAAAATTCAGAAAAACCCACCCGGGTTGGGAAATATCATGGTATCTTTAAAATTGACCCGTTTTTGTTGAATTTTTTTGCATCATACCATCAACATATTTTTTCCTTTTTTTTTTTTTCCTTTCTTTTGCTTAGTGACCAATCTCATCCCTCTTAATCAAATCTGGGGTTAGCCCAATTGCAAAGGCATTCTAACCCGTAATCTATCTGTGACTGATGATACTTTATTTCAGCACTTCGATCGGTAGGATCCAAGTGCAAAATTCGTATCGACCAGCCAGCATTGGGAAACTGTGTTACATCAATGAGAAGCTCTACTCTCAGTATTTATTTTGTACTTTATTTTATAACTGATATTGGCAGCTGATTCTAATTTGAGTTTATGGCTATCAATGTGCGACTCCGTAGCCTTACAGGTTTCAACCTTGTTCCAAATACAAGACACAGTTAGCCTGATAGCAAGGAGTTTTAGAATTTATTGGCAAAAAAATTTTATACGATGAACTCTCCCTACTATGATATCCAATAAAAACAACTCCCTTTATTATGATAATGTTTCGTGGTCCCGACGAACTTGCATATGAATTAATGTCATGCTTCTCTCAATATTATGACATTCTCTACAGCAATAAACCCCTGTAAAGCAGTTTTTTATTTCAACCTTATTTTCTCCATTTATTGTTGGTTTTCAAATAATGTAAGAAATCTTATTTTATCATCTTTTGCCTCTTTTATGACAAGAGAAGACTCACTGCTGACCACCCCAAGAGCTTCCATTCTTAGAATTACCTCCCTTATCTCTTAATAAGTCACAGATGTAACATTCCTATTTGATTTTATTGCCTTCATGTTAAAAGGTGATTGTGACTCACAAATGACCACAAGCATCACAAAAGGGAGACTTTTTTTTTCTGCAGAGGTTGGGTGGAGCACCCTTCACAAACGAAATTCATTTTCGTGCTTTGGACTTAATGCATACTATGTTGGTTGACTTGACAAAACAAAAACTAAATGAATAAACAAACCAAAATATCAGATTATTTTCAATAAAAATGGTTTTCAGTTATTTTTACGATCTTATTTTCTGAATTTATTTTAATTAGTTTTCATAATTAACACTCTGCAAATTAATTTTTTACATAACATATAAATACATTTATAGTTAATACTTATGTAACATTAAAGTTTTTAAAAAAATCTTATTGTCCTCCCAAAGTATGTAGGTCCTCGATATAACAATATATCCCTCTACAACACTATATTGATTTGGTCCCCAAAATATTGTTGTAGCGAGGTTTTACTGTATTTTTAAAAATATTATAGATAATGTCTTCTTTTCATTTCAGCTTCAAAATGAAGATGGTGTATGGGTCCGCCTCAGCCCAGAGACTGTCAGGAAGTATTGCCAGAACGGTTTCACCGAAGCCTGGTGTTTGCAGTATAACAAACATCTTGGAAAAACTTTATTGGTACCCTTAGAGGTATGTTATTTTTCTTCTCTGCCATTGTTCTAAAATCTTTGCACTGCAATAGAGCTTAAATCGTTTTTTTTTTCTTCCTTTTTTTAGTAAGTACTGACCATTCTTTTTTAAAAAGGAATTTGTTTTAGTTAACAACTGCAGTGTTTAAAATTAACAGTAGTTCGATGGTGGGAGTCCACTTAAATTTGACTCTGGCCATCGTAAAATATTTGTCAATGGTCCAAAATATAACCCTCATTGTTTCTGAATTCACTCTTTACTTTTTTCTGCTTATTTTATTTATTTATTTTTTACTTTATTGTCGATCTTTATTAAAAAAAAAAAACACTTATATTGTGCCATTGTTTGATAAACAAAATGTTGAAAAATGTTTCCTCGCTTAGAATAATGATCATTTTTTGCTATATTTTTTTTAGGAACCAAAAACTGCATTAACTGATTTTTTCAAAGAGAAAAGTTTGAAAAAGAAGTCTTTAGAAGATAATCATAGAAACAAATTTAATTCATTACAAGGTCGAGTATATATACTTCATTTTTTTTTACTAATTAAGAAGCAGGAATTAGGTTATAAAGCTTTAATGTTGCCCTGCCTGACTATTTCTTCAAAATTATTTTCCTGATTATTGTATAGCTATATTCTTGAACTGTATAGATAAATAAATATGTAGATATTTATCTATGCAGTTCTGCATATATAAATATCTATACAAATGTATATATTAGGCATTGAAACAATGAATAGACCTAGCTGCTAACTGTGCTGGATTTTTTTTTTTCAGTTTTTCCTGATCTGCTGGTTTAATATAAATTCTCCTGGTTCTTGTTCATTTTAGAAAATTCCCTAACACTGATTAAGGTTCTTAAAAAATCCCTAGTGAAATAAAAATTTTGCACAGATTATTAATTGCTTGGATATTAAAATAAATATTATGTATAATAAAGCTAGCCTCATTTATAAAAATCAGTTTAAAACTGTTTTTGTCTTAAAATGTTCAGTTTATTTTTATTGAGATGCCTATTACTTTTTAATTTGTTTAAAAAAATATTTTAACTATATTTGATAAATTAAATGCTTATTACTATTGAAAATGATCAGTAAACATAATACATAACATTTCAAGTTCATTTTATATCCATCGTAACTGAAAAATAAATATTGCAGTTTTTCTTTTTTGATGACTATAAAAATCCCTATGCATAAAATATTTAGTACATTGTGCAACAGTTATCAGCACAACATTATATTATTTAATAAAATCGACTGGATTTTTTCCTATTCATGTTGTGAACTATGAATGGATAATATTGTTATGTTCATGTTTCAGTTTTAAAATTAATAATTGGCAATGTTTTTGTAGATATGAAATTACATCAAAATTACTGTTATTATTTTTTTACTGTGAGTTATAAAAAAAAATTGTATTTCACCTATTCACCAAACTTTTTATTATTGTTGTTATTATTTACTTATTGTGTATGAAATATGAAATTGTAGTATCAAATAAAACAAGAAATTCCATTTATAATTTGAGGCTACTTTTTATGCTCTTCATTGATTGTCAGTTGTTTGGTTTATTTACTTGAAATTATATTTACGTTTTCAGGACCTGGTGTTTATAAAGTTGTGAAGTGCGGGGCATCAGGCCATAACATCAGGAGCAGACCTAGTTTAAAAGCCTCGGCCGTAGGCATGCTGAGCATGGGTAACACTGTTTGTGGTATAGAAACTGTAAGTGAACTAATTTTCAATTTTAACATATTATTTTAGCTCTCATTATTCATGCTGAATCCAAACTATTTATAAAGTTTATGTTTATGCCACATTTCAAATTCAGTATTTATAAAATTCTTCAAACATGGTGTGTAGCGTTTTTAAAAATTGCTTAAAGACGGTTAATTTTGTTTTTTTATAAGCCCTGAAATGTTTTTTTTCATGGGGTGTTTTTAAAAAGGGCTTAATTTTCTCTTTCCGAAAATGAGATTTTTATTCTTTATTGTGTTGATTTTTTCTGCATCAAAATCAAGGCTTTCACATTGTTCTTTTCAATGTTTTCACAATTTATTTAACAACAATCCATTTCGATGCACAGTCGGTCCGTAATGCATGATGATAGGGCCAATCATGTGATATATTTGATGAAATACTTGGGAATCCCCATGTGTTTCTACTGAACTGGACTTGGTGAGAATCTTGCTGCCTCATCTGCAACTCTGCTGCATTTTGCAAGATATTCTCGATTTCAGGCTTCGTTTTCCACCCTCGGAAATCAAACCGAAAAATCTCTCGACCTTTTTATGATGGCTAATATAATCAAGAAAAGACTTCTTTGTCAGAAAATAGTCATTTTATCATGGTCATGTAAAGTCTTCGAAAATTATTTTGCATTTTGTTAATGTATATACTGCTTAAAAATATTTTTGAATGCTCAAAAAGTACTATAAAGCAGGATTTGTGATTTTTTTTTTGATTTTTTTTAAAAAAAAAGTCAGATTTTTTTAAATTTAAATCAGATTTTTTAAAATTTGAATCAGGTTTTTTATTTTAATTGAAATACACTGTAAGAACTTTGATTTATAATTAAAAAAAACTTTATAAATGTTTAATCAAAATTAAATTAATATTTAAACTATATTATAACAATATATTGGAAGATACAATTCTAATTACCTAAAACAATTTTTCATTACAATACATAGCTTTGAATGCATAGCAACCATTTTGAAACAAATACAAGATTGAAATTTAAAGACTAGATGAAATAGAGAATTTAATGAATACTTTAACTAATAAAACAAAGTTTCATTTAGCAAACTGTAATTTTAATTTAAAATCGTGATTTCTTTTTTATTTCTCTTGATTTTTAAAGACACAAAATATCTGTAACAGATTGTGTTTATAACTGTAGTCATTCATCAAAAAATAAATAAATATTTAATCTATATATTTTTATAGTAAAATATTAATTTTATCAAAATAGATAAGTTGAGCTAAAAAAAATTTTTTTTTAATCTATTTACTCATTGGAATTTTTTTTTCACAAAATTTCTTTATGGAAAATCTGATAATGTCAAAGATACTGTAAACATATTATGAGAAAAAAATACCAGTTAATAACCCTACTGTTTCAAATAGACTTTGAAGGAGTTTGAAAGGGAAAAATAACACTTTATTGGGAAAAAATATCTGAATTCATTAAAAAAAAAAAATTTCTTTTTTTGGCATTTTAGGGTAATTTCTTTTTAATATAACCTCAAGCTTTAGAAATATACATTTTCCACCAATAAAATTTAACGTAGATTTTAATTCTATGCTCTTTCAATCAAAAGGTAGAATTTTAATTAACATTATTTGTATTTTTTTTATTTTTTTTTTTTTTTTTTTTTTAAAAAAAAANTTTTTTTTTGTGTGTGAAAGCACTTTCTACAGCTATGCAAGTCTATATTAAGACAGCATTGAATGTTTACTTTAATATGTATTTTCAATTTCAAGCATCAAAAGATTTTTAAAAATGTAATTTCAATTGTCTTGGAATTCATCACACACCAAGAAAGAAAGTAATTTTGTTGACAAAAATTAATTAATGCAGCACTTCATTTAAAATAAATTTTAAAGCTAAGAAAGAAATATAATAAAAGTATCAATAATTTTAAGCACTGTTTTTTTAACTTTTCAAATCAATATATATTTTTAAAAAACTCAGTTGATTTAAATCAAGGATTTAAAAAAAATCATTTGAATTAAATCGCGATTTAAATCAAGCTGATTTAAATCAACAAACCCTGCTTTAAAGGTGCTTATTTTTTGTTGAGAGATTTAACTACGCACCCTGTAGTAAGTATTAATACAATAGCCTTCAGACCATACAATTCAAACGATCTAACTTTCCATACTCTCCGAACTAGTGAAATGAAGAACACCAAATCTGTTTGTGAAACTCAATGTGAAAACTAGAGAATGGAACGTGGCATAAAGGGCTAAAGGCAATATGTATAGTTTGTCTATGGTAAGAACTCCCTTTGCCACAAAGTCGGAGGCCTTCTGCTGTCATGGAAAGAAGAATAGCACATTTCAGGGAGGGTACGTTCTCATCACTTTAGGGCTATCTCAATAGACCAAAGAAAAAGATTCCCTTTCGTTCGCCTACCTGAGACAAAACCTTTCTTAAACAATGACCCCTCATCCCTTCTTGAAATGCAGTCCCTAACCATATTATTAGACTCACTATAAGACTATGTAAAATTATAATTATCAGGTGATGCTGTGCAGCTGTATCGTATTTACTCGGATGAATTTGTTTATGCTTCTGTATCAGTTGGTTAACATTGGAATGCAATACGTTAAAAATAAATACTAATAGGAAGTATATAAAAAAATCTCCCAAATGAAAACCCATCACGTGTAAGTTTCAATATAAAAGTATTGCCTATAAACTCGTGCAAATCATGTCATTATTAAAACAGTACTGTGAGTCTAATTATTTGGTCTAATTATTACAATATAATACCTGATATAATAAGTATTCTATATTAATATAATATATCGTCTAATTTATCCTATCGACAAATTATATTATATACCGTCTAATTTATCCTATCGACAAATTTATATGATATACCGTCTAATTTAACCTATTGATACACAGACGTAAACAAGTGTAAACTGGTTTCAGTCACGTAAAAACGGTAATACTGTATAGTATATACTGATAATTAAGATTTTACATAGAATCATCTAATAATTTGACCAGAAACTGTAGGTATACCTCATTACCATAGTCACCGTCCACGGGTCCAACTGAATGGCAAAGGGAGTTCTTACTTTACACAAACTATAGTTATCTCTCACGGTTTCAAAGTAAATATTTTGACCCTTTTGTGCCATAACTTTTTACATTTATGTAACTTAATAAACCGTTGGTAATTTTTTTTTTCATGAATGACTTCTTTAAATTAATCTTAAAATGTATAATGTGTGTTTTGTTGAATTATAAATTGTTTTCAAAAAGATGACCAACTCGGATGGTGTATGGGTGAAATTGGACAGAGATAGTGTGAAGGAGTATTGCTTTAATCTGGATGGTGAAGCATGGACCCTCATACAGAGTCCTATGGATGCTGTCTACTTACAGAGAGATGATATGAAGGAATCTTATACTAAATTTCCATCTGAACAGAATTCTATATTTTCTTCATCCGGTGGAAAAGGATTCAATTTCTCTGCTCAGACATTCCCCTCATTTGGACAGTCCATGGGTATGTATTTCTCTGATTTATCAATCATCGGATTTTTTGAGTAGACAACCAATCTGTGCACCTGGAAAGTAATGAGTTTTGGTATTGAACAAAATTTGTCATGATGTAAACTATTTTTTAAAAAAAAAATTAGGAAAGTAGTGAATTTAGCTCGCCGAAAAATCTAATTTTTAAGATGGAATTTAACCCCCCCCCCCCATTTTGNCACCCTTTGACCACACAAGATGCTGCTGCTTGGCCTCCTCACTACCAGGCGCAAAAGTCTTCTTTACGAAGGAGCTCCTTACAAAGGTTTGAATTTATCTCTTCATTAAAGAATTGTGGAAGTATCTTTAGAATATAATTCTGTAGAAAAAAGAATTATTTGCTTTTGTATTTTTTTTAGCTATTTCATTGCTTCAACTCTTTCTTTACTCTGTTTTTTAAATTTAAAAATAAAGATGAAGAGTATAACAGTTTTGGTTATACTTATCATTTCAATAAATGTTATTATAATGCTTTTTTAAATTTATTGTTTATTGTTATTTTGAACATTTTTTTTTCTTTGAGAAAATAGTAACTTTGTTAAGTCATGAAAAACTCTGGGAATTTGTCATGAATTTGAGAATCTAAAATGTAGCAGATACCCTGTAAAGAAAATGTTTTCTCATATTACCTGATTCGAAATTTCCCATACAAAACAATGTTGCATAAAAATCCAAAATGTTAAAAACTATGAAAATCCGTTTTAGTAACTAACAAAAATGCTGTTATAAAACTATGTGGTTTATAGGTAGAATTGTCAATTATCGAGTGCATTAAAAAAGGATTATTCAAATGCATGAGTTAGACAAATAAAATAATATATTAAAACAAAATAATGTATTAAAATGATGAACTTATTAAATAATGTACGTGAAAATCCCTTTTAATAACTACAAAATAAAAACAATTGACAAAATGACACGGATTTACTATGGAATTCTTGCTAATTGAGTTCAGAAATGATTACTAAGCAAGGTTTTGAATAATATGACGTTTTAAAGTATGAAGATTTTAAGAGCTGTGTGGAAATCTGTAATAGTGATTGACAAACCACATAGATTTGAATCTTTGCTAATTTAGTGGGTCAAAATAAAAAGTGATTACTTAAATGTGCAGTTTGAAATTCGCAGTGCACTATTTTCTCATTGAGTGTTAAGAACTATGTGGCAACTATTGTCAGAAAAATAATAATAAATAATTTAAAATGAGTAAAATGTAACATTTATTTCAGAAAATTAATAAAAATTGACTTAGTGCATTACAACCCACTATGTTTAAGTTCAGTAAGTTTAAATAAAATTTATTTCAATAGAGTTAAAATTTCATAATAAATTTATTTTTGTTTCCTGCATCGTTGATTCTTAAAGGGGTGTGTAGCATAAAAATCATGTATTTCTTATTCCAATTTTTTTTTCTCAGCTTTTTTTTTAATTGCACGTTCTTATCCCTGATTGCCTGCACACCAATATATTTATATGTTAATTAATATATGTAATTCCTTTAAAACTTTCCAATTAATTATGCAAGTAATTTATTTATTTTTAACAAAATAATTAGGTCTTTAGAGACCTTTTCACAAATTATGAAAATTGTGTTTTAAAAAAGTCAAACATTCCTGTGTGACATTGAACTACAAAGTTTCATAATTAAAATTATAAATTTTTGTTGCACTAACCACGCTAATTGTGAATTAATTCTTTAAATGGCAATTATTACAACAACAACAAAATATATATATGATAAATTTTTGTTCTGAAATTAATCAGTTATTTTTTTATTTTTTGAAAATATAATAATCTTACGGAAATTTTTCAAGAGTTATTCGAAGGATTATATTTTTAAGAATTTTATTTGATTATATTCTACTCAGTTATAGCGAGTTGCAGTTTGCATTTGGCTATTCTAAGTGTTTGTCGTGTTACATATTATAAATATAGTGTGTCTGGAAATAGAGTTCAATAATACCTAAAATTGATTTTATGTTTCTAGGTATTTTTACTTTTGGTAGCGGTACTTCAGATCATGATGATGCTTCTTCTGGTGATTCTGCTAGTCCTTTTAGATTTGGATCGCCAAGTAAAAAAATAACCTTTTCTGCTATTTTTAATCCTTTCATGAAACGAATAAACTCATTACATCGAACTAAATGTTTTTTTAGGCACTACTCCATCCATTTCTATGAACGTCTTGGAGCCCGAAAAAAGCGAATTGGATGCCATGAAGACCTCCAGTAACAACAGCAGCCATATTTCCGCCCTCCAGCGTTTATTGAGCGAAGAGTCTGGCATTCGATCCAATTCTGAATACTGTCGGACATCTGTCACCTGCGACATCCCACCGGAACTGCAGAGCGTTTCTGTAAAAGATCTGGTGAAGGCTATCGGAGAAAGTAGGGTGAACGGAAATGCCGCCACACCGCCGAGGACGCCTCCGAACACCCCACCCATTCCTCATAGAAGTTCCAGAGGCAGCAGTCCCATGCACACTTCACCTAAAATACCATCACGCCGTAGTTCCAGTCCTATTCAAATTGTTCCTAATCCTCTGATGCGCTGCAATAGTGAAATTCCTTCCCTCAATAGCATTTCATCTTCCTCACCTCCTCCATCCACCTCTCCCAAGAGACACCCTTTGACCACACAAGATGCTGCTGCTTGGCCTCCTCACTACCAGGCACAAAAGTCTTCTTTACGAAGGAGCTCCTTACAAAGGTTTGAATTTATCTCTTCATTAAAGAATTGTGGAATCAGCAAAGTAGTGGGAACTGGATTAAAAAAAATAATTTATGTTACCCTACGTAGTGCAAAATTTACAATCGATACAGGGTGACTAAATATAACCAATAGTGATTCAGAAAATTGCAAGGTGCATATTATTATTGTTTTTTAGTTAATATACAATTATTTAGAATGTTTAAAAAAACTGCTTTATCTCACTTTTTTTTCTGAATTTTTTTTTCTTTAATTTAAAAATGAGCCTTGTAAATCAGGGTAGCCACCCACCTATAATTATCAGGGTTTTTTATTTTTTTAATTCGGAAAGTCGAATAAATTTAGATAAAAACTTGGGAAGGAAAAAAAAATCTAATTTTTTCACTGATTTTCTTAATTTCACTATTATTTTACAGTCCATTATACACACTTTTTTAGACAGAAATTTATGGCAAAATGTTCAAAATATTGCCAACTTAGCACTACTTTCATTGCATCAAAACTCTTCCATATTTGCTAAATGAATGAAGAAACATTTCAGCTCTTCGGAAACTATAGGACTATGGAGTTCAGAGAAAGCAAAGAATGTTTTGGAAGGAAAGAATGGATTAGGATATTTTCTCCTGTTCATAAAACCAGGGGATTTACTTTTTTGCTTTCCAGTTCGCAAGACGAAGTCATTTATCATTAAAGTTTGTTCCAATGGTTTGGAGATTTTTTTTTCTTTCAAAAAAAAAATGATTCAAAATGTTTTAGTATTTTTAATTTTATAAAATAAAATTCTCCAAAATTATCTGGTCATAATTTAACAGTAGATTTTATTTTGCACTTTTTTCCGTAAGCTTTAGATTTCCCATCCAATCTAACCGTTGGATTCTTTTTTTCCCCACCAAGCTAACCAGTTACATATCTTGCAATTGCAAACAGTAATGTTTGTAGAAAAATTGTTGCATTGATCTTATTTTTCTCAATTTCATATTACCTACTCTTTTAAATCACATTTTAATTTTTTTTTCTAAAAAAAAGAAAAAAGGTTCCTTTAAAAACCAACTAAATGTTGATAACATTTGACTCTACTCTTTCATTGGTAAATAATTGATTTTTTAATTTTTAATATTTGATTTAATCACAATGTCGAAAGTTGTTGCTTGCATTATCGTAATGATATTTCCGAATCTTTCTCCTTTTTCCCTAAAAAGCTGGCAAAGAAATTTGATAATGTATGCGAAACATTAAATGATGTATAAATATAGAATGTAAAGAAGAAAGAAATTGTTTATTTATTGGGAACATGGAAACCAAAACTTTGTATTTTTTTTTCTGAACTTTACTATACCTGTTTCTAGCTGTAAAACACAATTAACTTAGTTTAAAATTTTAAAAAAAAGCATGGGGTTAGATTTCAAGTAAAAAATAATAAAATTTAGAGAATTTTACGTAGTTTTTATGTAACAACAAGACATTCTACTATTTTGCATTTAAATACCAAAAATCACTGTAAATAATAGAACTAATTCAAAACAATCAACAGTATAAAAACATTTAACTTAAGATATTTGTTGAAAAAAAATGTATATGTATGTATTGGAGTTGTATATGTATATATTTCTCGTTTTACGGTATATGTTTTTATTCTTTTCACTGTGACATATGAAACCAAGAATTTTGCCTTCGGGCAGGAATAAGGATGTATATATCCTTTGCGGGTGGATTGGTTGGGGATTATTTGAAAGCAGTTTTCACCAAAGAAATTATTATTATTATTTTTAAAAAAAAACACTAAAATTTAAGAAATTTTTTTTAAAAATAAGACGCAAAAAATATCTGTCTTTTTTAATTGTAAATTAAATTACTCTAATATTGAGGGAAAATATGCAATTTTAGAAAGGGGTATGACACCTTCTTTCCTAAAAAAGGAAGGAGGCTAAACTCCCTCCTGACCCCCTGATTCTCTTTTTGAAAGGTTAAGTGGATGAAAAAGCTGCATTGTACCAGAATTTTTTTTCTTTCTAAGAACTGTGTTATGGCTGATCATAAGTTTGTTCATTTTTCTACTAGAATACAAATTTTCTTTGAAGATATATCTTTTTTAAAGAAAGTTCACATCTTTAGCGAATCAAAAACAATTCAAACTTATATTTAATAAGTACCATTAGTTTTATTTAAGTTTTTTAAATATAGAGTACACAGTACAGTATGAAAAAAAAATTATGTACTAAATTGCTGTTTTTGTAATTCTGCTAATTAATACAATCAATTATTTAAGAATGCTTTGTTGACATTCCTTACAATGTTGTTTTGTGTTTATATTTCAGTGATACTTCTGTAGGCTCACATTTCAGTACAATTCTCAAAGATTTATCTCAGACTGCTCCTACTGGTTGTTTAGGTTGCATCTCTCAAAGAACAACTATTAGTCCACTGAGCACTCCTGGAACACCAGGCACACCTGCAACGCCTGGAACTCCTAAAAAGGTTTCTAAATTTTTGTCAATAAGCAGTGCTAAACCATCCTATCAAAATTTGTCTCCAAGAAAATCTAATATCGTTAATTTTGTGTTCTTATTACAGGAAGTGAATAGCATTGCTACAACAAAGAGCGTAACACAGACTGGAACTCAAACTAGTCCCGATGGTGTGAAGAATCATTTTAGTATTGGATCAGCCGGTGCCAGAGAAGAACCAACAAGGGTGTCTCCCAAGTTGTCCAGGAAAGATAGAACCTCTCGACAGTTGCGTAATAAACGAGAAAGAGTGAAATCTCCGGGATCTCTTCGTGAAAATTCTGAAAAAACCAAAGAAAAAAGTGTTACCAAAGAGGCCGTGAAAGAGGCAATGACGCCGTCTATTGCCGAGTGTCTTCGAGCAGTATTCGCAGCCTTTCTATGGCATGAAGGGATTGTTCATGATGCCATGGCCTGTGCGTCATTTCTTAAGTTCAATCCCACTCTTCCAAAGCAAATAACTAGTGTCGTTCCTCATGTAGCTATTAGAGAGAAAAAAGAGCACTCCCCCCTAACTAAAGAACAGAAAGCGAGGTATAGGCATTCTGTCGAAGTTGCCAGTCCAAGTTTACTGACTTTCCAATATTTCGAATCATTTTCGCCTACTCCGTTTAATGCTAACATATATAAAAGCAAACTTGGCCGAACTTCCGTTGCTATCAAGGAGGATGTTGTCGAAGCTTCAAAGCAGTTTGATGCCAACAGTGAAAAAAGTGACAGTCCTTCAAAACGAAAAGCCAGCGTGAATGAAAAGTATCAGTTGCCTCAATCGCTTCAGCACTTAGTGATACTGTGGGAACATATCTCCTCATCTAGCTTAAGGATAGTATCTCAGCAGCTTGTGTTGCCCAGTCCAGTGACTGGTTCAAAAGTCTTTCAGAGGTTAGAGAAGGAAAGAAGCAATAAAGACAAGAAAGTTAAGAAGAAAAAAGATTGCCGTCCTGTCTTGACTGTCCGTGGTAATTTTCTTGCCGAAGCGGGCGGCGGCCCGTTTGCTGCCGAAAGAGAAAGCATGTGCGAGCTGTGTGGAAACTTTTTCCCCCATCCAGTGACCTATCACATGCGACAAGCTCATCCGGGTTGTGGTGATCATGCAGGTGGGAAAGGGTACAACAGTGGAGGTAATTTCTGTGGCGGATGGGCCGGAAATTGTGGTGATGGAGGCATTGGGGGCAGTAGTTGGTACTTAATTTGTGATCGTTGCAGAGAGAAATTCATTCGCCAAAAAGGACAGAGCTTAATAAAAGAGAAAGTTAAAAAATCAAGAAAGAAGGCATCACCTACTAAACTTCTTTCTCCTTTGCCTCCCATGGAGGCTCATCAAATTATGAAAAACAATGCCTTATTTTTGTTGGAATTATCTTCCTCTGCTTCGTCTGGTCTTCCAACCAATGCTACTACTCCCAGTAGACTCTCCCTGTATAATAGTATGTCTAGTGTATATGAAGAGAACGGTTTCTATGACGTTTCCCCTTTCCATTTATCTTCTTTTCAGTGCTTGGATGCCCTTGGTGTCCAGCAACAGTATAAGAATATGATAGGAGAGGAGTTTCTTTCTGAAGATGACATAAGGGCTCTGCAGAATGGTGTTGAAAATATCAGTTCCTTGTCGAATTTATCTCCGGGAATTATGCGATCTCTGACGATGAACGGCGGGGCCGATTTGCATCTAGTCAACGTGAGGAGGCGCAAGTCGAAAGTGAGAGAGAACGAGAGCAAAACACGCACATTTCACAGATCTATTTCTGTTGGCCTCACTTCCAGAGACTGGATGAAGCAAGAAAGTGGCCCGGGTGCTGCTGCTGCTGCCGCCGAGTGCCGGATCATCATGACCAGGAAGCGGAACAACAGCAGCGGTTGCGAAGATAGCAGTCCTTCTTTTCTCTGTCAACCCTCAGCAGCCTTAACGAAACTAGTCTCTGTGTTGATGGAGAGACCTGTAATCTCTCGTAGGCCGGTCATGGCTTTCATCCTTCAGCAACATGACTTGGATAGCTTGCAATTAGCTATGAAACAAGCTCTTAGAAAGGCTTCTTGTAGAGTATATGCATTGCAAGTAAGTTATTCCGTCATTATATTATTACATTTCTTTGTCAGAAAATTAATTTGATACATGGTGCGTTACGTTTTTAAAAAGTGCTTAAAGGTGCTTTTTCCATTGTGTGTTNCAATGGTTACACCTATAGAATTTTTACCTTTTACCAAAGTTCAAGGTTTTGGACACTTTAAGACAGTTTTACCCAGTTTAGGACAGTTTTACCCAGTTTAAGACAGTAAAACAGGAACACCTTTAATTTTTTACAAATATATCACTAAGTTTATAGATAAAAAAAAAAATAGGACGCGAATGTTTAAATAAACATTACTATATTTGTCATTAAAATGTCTAAATACATGCGCGGCCCTTCGTTAGCCAACCTGCTGTGCAAGCGGCCCTTCACTCAAAAAGGTTGTGCACCCCTAGGTTAGTAGACATGTGAGGCTCCCGAGTGAGTTTCGCAACATGACATTGCATGCTTAATAGATCTTTCTGCGTTGTATTGTCGATTCATTGTATGTCTTTGAATGCTGACGTACATTATTTAAATGCAGTTTCACATTATTGATTTTATTATACTTTTATTAAGATAAATATAGATAGTATCTGGGTAAAATATTTAGTTAAAAATCTATAAATATAATTAACTTTTAGAGAAAAGTTTTATCTTCTTTAAATTTTCATTAATTGGAATTCAATACATTTACAGTACGAAATCACGTAACATACATTAATTTTCTCTGCTTCAACTTTCACATAATACAAATTGAAGCTTAATATTATGCTACAAAAATAATAGTATTGTGGGTAATCAACAATGTCAACCTTCATCTATGAAAAGGTACCCCTACATAGAATCGAGTTAACATGCCTTGTATACTAGTGAATTAAAATTGAATCATTGTAATTTTAGACACGTTACAGTATTATTTCAATAAAATTTCGCACTTTGACTCAAACAAATGTTATTTTTTGCTATTTTTTGTTAACAGTTAATAATTAGTGTTGTCAACAGCCATTGTGATTTTTAACTCTTGTGCAATTTTTTTATAGTAAAGAAATACATTCATTTTGTTATTAGTGTTATACAGCGCTATGAAAAATTTAGAAAGGGTACACAATAATCATAAGTTTGTGAAACACTGATGTAAAGGATATAAAATAGATTACCATAATTAGGGCTGCAGGTCTGTCGCGGCGCGAATTTCCGCGATGATTCCCTCGAAATTGTCTTTTTTTTCTAAAATCCGTGAATTTCGCAATATGTTTTGATTTGCACGAAAATTGCTTAAAATTGATTTTTTTTTCTTCCCTTTTTTAATTTATTATTTTTAGTAAACAGAATTTTTTACTTTCCTGAAATCTTAAATTGAACATGTAATATTGATTAGATATTAAGAGGAGTGAATAAATAGAAAAATGACAATAAAATAATTCAGAGATAAAAGATAATCCCCCTCTTGTCATGTAAGGTGGTCTTTCTACACTTAGGGAAGGTGATAGATTGATAGGATTACCTTGCTGAAGTCAGTTAAAGTACAAAAGAAATTGGAACCACAAAAGAGGGAAAAAGTCATAAATCAAATGTTTGACATAAAAATTGTTTCACAGGCTATTGCACTGGGCAATGAAATTTCTACTACCTTTGTACATATCCAGACAATTTCTCCTGAGAGGCTTCTTGTGATTTCTTAAATAGGGGTCAGTTTCTTAGAGGAGCGGGAGATAAGGCTTTTGTAACTAGTACTTTAAATGAAGAATGTTTAAGTTTTCACAGCACAGTAGGGGGAGGGGCTCTTTAATATTTTGTTAACTAGGCCTTTGTGTTTAGAAACACATGACTTTGTCTCAAAACGAATATTTGAAGCCCTTCTTATTCATTGGTCTAATAGCAGCAGAGTTAGAAAGAACGCTCTCTAGGATAAGCCTTGTTTGTATTTTAAAGGCTAGTCCCATTTTTTTTAAACCCTGCTGATGTAAGTTTGCTAGTTAAAAATATGAGCCATGCGAGTAAAGCAACTGCTTTTGAGCGATGTCAACAGTTCAAAAATGGAATTTTTTAAGTTAGAAAAAACCTATTATTTTGTAGCACATGCAATGTTCCTGTTGATTTCTCAAGAAAAAATAGCTGTGATAAACACTTGAAAAGTAAGATTCACCAAAAGAAGATTGCTGGGGAACCGAAAGTAATTCAAGCAAGTATTACTTCCTTATTTGAAAAAAAACTCTTCAAGAGCAACATCGCGCTGTGGAGATTTCTAAGTTGGTTGGTGTTTTTGCTGCAACAAACATTCCGTTGCGTAAACTTGATAATCTGGTATTGAAAAGTTATTGAGAAAATTCACTCAAAAACATAGGTGTCATATCAAGCTCCAGTCACCTACGAAGCCACTATCTACCAAAGACTCACGAATCTCACAAAAATCAAGTTGTAAATGTTCTAACATCTGCCGCTGGTGTTAGTATTGTCACAGATGAAACAACAGACCCTGGAGATAGATATATTCTAAACGTGTTAGCTGTTCCATCAGTAAAAATACAAAACGACGATTCGAACCTTTCCTTGCTTTCATTTTTTCTTGAAAGCATTGCGTTAGAAAGTGTGAATTTTAAATCTGTCAGTGAAGCAATTATTCAGTGTTGCCAAAATTACAGACTTCGCCTTAATGCTATTACAACTTTTGTAACTGACAACGCATCTGAATGCTCATCTTTTAAATCTCTTGGGAGAAATATGGCAAAATGAGTTTGAAAATGTAAATAGCTTTGTAGTTCATTTTCGAGCTTTTTTGATGGAAAGGGGCAAAAAAGCTTCTTTAACACCGGTTACTGTGCAAACTAGATGGAATAGCTGGTTTGAAGCTTGTTTATTCCATGTAAATTATTTGGATATGTACGCTGAATTTTTTGATAAGGAAAAAGAAAATAGTAGTAGCTCAGTTTTAAACACAATTTGTGAAGAATGTAATGATTCAAATTTGAATACAGATTTAAAAGAAATTGAAAAATATGCTCCATTAATTTTGAATCAATTGACTTTATTTGAGAAACAAAGAATTAGTTCCCATATTATTTACAAGGAAATGTACGATTTCTCAAGAGTATTGGAAAGCAAATTAAAACGCTGTGAGCGCTTAAAATCAAAAAATGTTCTAAGACTCTGTGAAGAAAAAATTAAGCACCATTTTTTTGAAAGCAGCAACAGCCATAAACGAAAATTTCGCCAGCCAGCGTCAAACTTTTTTAAAGCATGCCGAGTTTTTTATCCCTGTCAATATAAGTATTTAAGTGTTTTAAATGAAGAGGACAATTCTTCAGTTTTTGAACATGTCCCAATGTTTAAAAATGACGAAGAATTGATAAGGGAATTTAATTCTTACAAAACAACTGTGAAGGAATTGCACGTTGATGAAGGAAAATTGATAGAGTTTTGGAAATCAAAGACCAAACGATATCCAAAAGTGGCAATTCGATGTTTGTCGGTGCCTACAAACAGCGTGGACGCAGAAAGATCGTTTTCCTAGTATAAAAATGTACTAAGTGATGAAAGACGTAGTATAAATGAAAATAATCTGACAATGTACAATACTTTGTACCAGAATTCTGTACATTTAGATAAAAATATTAGTATTGCTTAAAATTAAATAAAAATATTTTCATTGTGTATTTTTTAAGCTTTTTTTATTATTTGTGCAATTTCTGTCCTTTGCATCATTTATATGGTAAATTTTATTGTGTTTAGAATATGCGTAATTTTAAAAAATTTTCGCAAATTCCGGGTATTGTTTCCCGCGACAAACTTGCAGCCCTAACCATAATCTATGATTTTTGACAGTTGCCATTGTTACCATGGACTTGTTATTTATTTGTATAAGTTTTAATCTAAACTAAATCCTTTCATTGTAATCATCATTTTTGCCAATATTATTTTGTGTATTTTTTATTTTTTTAGTTATTATTATTTTGTAATATTTAAATCTTGCAATTATTGTTGGCTAGTTTAAATCAAATATTTTTCAAAAAAAAAGAAATTAAACCTACTTTTTTGTACATTTTTTAAAAAAAATTTACTAAATATATAAATATGTTTAGTTTTTATAAAGCCAAATGAAAAATTATAAATTTTTTCATTAAAAGTGATTACTAATTTTGATTTTTGACTTGCAGATTTTAAAGTGGCTTTTGCGAATTGTTACTCAGCCAATGTCCCTTCATGACTTGTTGTGGTGTTTTGTAGCAGCTCTCTCTCCAGCACCTTTTGATAAAAATGATGAAGAAGGGGATGAGGACTCACCTGAGAAAAAAGATCATGAGATGGTAATTTCATTTTATATAAGTTCTATTTTTAACACTTATATATACTTTTTACAGTTGTCTTGTAGAAAAGAATGTAGTGGTAATTTAATAGCAAGTCAGGGTTTCCACTTTGCAGGGAGAACAAAGGTTAAATAGTTTCTGAGTTGAATATTCAACTTTATTCAAATTCGATTTCTCAGTAACTATTCGGCAAACTCAAATTTTGTCTTATTAAATAACACTCTTTAAAATGATGTAAAAATTTTCCTTACAATTCAAATATTTTGGACTATTAAAATGATAAATAATCTTTAAAAATTATTTTTTTGTCTGAAATTATCAAAAAAGGTTTGATATAAAAATGTTTAAAATTTGGTAATTAGTTCATATTGACTTTAAACTTGTAAATCAAATCATATGGGTTTCAGACATGCAACTACAGAGTTGAAATTTGATGTACTTAAAGGGGATTGATACTTAACTTGATTTATGAACTTAATACAAGTTTTTTTTTCCGAAATTCTAATTTTCTTAGAGTTATTGCATTTTGGGCTATTTATTTTCCAGTTTTCTTTTGATTCAATTAATTACAATTTATTTATTGCATGAAAATTTATTCATATTGTGCCCTTTATTTTAAAATAATTAGAAATTGTTTTCAATTTAAACTGTTAAAATGATATAAGATTATTGTAAGATAATCATTAAAAGGTAAAAATATTTCTCCACTATTTCTTCTTATTGTGTCACACACTCTTTATTCCTAAGTTTATTTTTTCAAGTATAGGTTATTGACTTTCAGATCCTTCATTTCTACGAGATCAGTGTAATAACAAAATGGTCTTACATAAAATTGTAATCAATACTTATTTTACTAACAAAATTATCTTTTTTAAAATATATGTATATGGGCTTTTTAGAAAGAAAAGAAGAAGAAAAAAAGGAAAGGAAGCAATCAGGGGGGTTTAGTGAATAAGTGGGTAACAGAGCCTCTTGGTGAATAAAAATTATCTTACAATTTTGAGAAGTTTCTTTTCAATTATGTAAGAAGTTTTTAAATGAACATTCTTGTTTTTAAGAGTTCTTGCATTGCTTAAATTTTTTAGCTGTTCTATTCATTTCATTATAGAACTCGCTTTTTACTATAGATTTCCTTTCTTTCATTGCATGATTTACACATTTTTTAACTACTAATACATTCTATATTTATTTTCAATGAACCATTTATAATTAGTTAAACCTATTGGTTTTTACTGTCTAAAGTAATTACTAGCAAATAACACATGACTTTGTAAATATTTTTTTCCAGGAAAAAGATTTAGGTGTTTGTGAGCACCCCCTTTCTGACATCACGATTGCAGGTGAAGCCGCTTATCCTCTACCGCAAACATTTCATGCTTTCCTCCAAACTGTGTCTGACTTGATGATGCTGCTTCCTGTAGGCTCAGCTCTGCAACAAATAGCCATGAGGTGTTGGTGCTTAAAATTTCACCCTGAAGATCACGGTTTCCTACATCGCAGCCACGTCTTCTCTAACATTAGCAAAATACTCTCACGCACAGAAGAGGAGGAAGACACAACTGCTGTAGAAGACATGTCCCAGGTACTAAGTTAAGCAACTTTATAATTAATACACTAATTTTGTTAGAATAAAACAAGTTTTACACTTTGGATTTTATTTAATTTCTTAGCCTGGGAAGCCTTTCTGAACAGCAAGCCGGAAAAGCCAAAATAAATTTTTAAAAAATGTTGTAGAATTAGCATATAGTAAAATTGGGTATTTTAGATTTTGAGAAATGTTTAGATTCATTAGAAAGTTATACAAATGACTTACACATGTGTGGCTAATATTTTTTGCTCTGTATAGGTGTCTACTGAGCTGGATTCGGTGCGATAATTACAGTCTCATATGCAACTATGCTGCATTTTGCAAGATATTCTAAATTTCAGACTTCTTTTTTCATCCTCTGATATCGAACTGAAAAATCTCTTGATCACTTTGTAATGGCTAATATAATCAAGAAAAGAGTTCTTTATGAAACCTTTGTGCTTGTGTAGAGTTTATTAAATAGATATTTTCACATACGGTGTGTTATATAGATATTCATATAATAGATATTTTCATAGTGCATAGCAAATGCATTTCAGTACAATTTGCCCATCTGCTCAAAGTATCAGATTTGTTTGGAGTCTTATGAATTATATTTTACTTGAACCTATCAACAAAACACACCACAAGATCATATGCAGTTCATTATTCCCTTTGTAAAATTGTTTTATTTGCTAAAATCTATATATACTTGTATTTATCAGGTTTCTGCTGATATTGAAGCTTTAAAAGATGTGACGCCATTAGTCGATATCAAAGCATCCAGCCGTCAAGCGATGGTGAATAGTCTTACAGACAATACTACTGAAACATTTTGGGAAAGTGGAGATGAAGATCGCAATAAAGTAAAAGTACTTAATTTATCTTGTGATGCAAAAGTTCAACCCAGGATGGTGTACTTGCATATTGATAATTGCAGGGACTTGGGTGTAAGTATAACCTTTTTTTACATTATATTTCTGACCTAATTGTGCCCATCTGGTATTTTTCAATAATATTTTGTATATTAATTTTAAATGAAATGGAAAAATCACTGACAAAAATCATTAAAAAGTTTTTAGGCTCAAAAAAAGAATTTGGAACATCCCATAAGTGTTTAAATATTATTCAAAACTATTAAAATCAAGTTTGTGTAAATATTTTTTATTAATTGTTTGATGAAATGTTTGTAAGATGCAATGCTATGTGCTGTTGTCATGTGTAGAACTTAGCATAAATTCTTCTTCCCATTGCAAGGGAAAATGTGTATTGAATATTATAAGTTTTCTTTAAAAAATTCTTGAAAATAAAGATAAAAATTAATTTTAAACCTAATGCTTTGTATTTTCTGCCATTATCAAAACTGTACATTTAAAAAAAAAATTTTTTTTTGTGAAATTCATCTATAAAAAAAATATATTATCTGATGAATGATGTATTTTTATGACCTTTCTTTAAAATCCAAAAAAAAATTAGCAAAAATAGCAGCTAGTAGCAAACTTTCCGAATTTTGTTCTATATCTGACAGTTAAAAAAAATGTTAACTCATGAATTTCTTTGTTTCTATAAATCTAAATTATATGAAGTCAATGTAAAGAAAGTTTTTTTTTCACTGTTGATTATGTATTTATTTATTTGTTATGAAACAAACAATTCTGTTATTGTGAATATTTATTATATAAATCAACTATGTTAGTTGATCTAGCAAGTTTTTTACTTCATTTCTAAATTGTTTAATTTCAGAACAAAGTTTCTGGAGTAACTTTTAAAGCTGGGCAAAACTCTGAAGAATTGGTGAAATTGCGACAAGTAAGTGTGTTGCAATATTGTTATAAATTTACTTTTTCTAACCAAACTGTTGGGACCATATTTCCCAGATTGCACTTTAATTTTTAATAATTATTATTCTTTATTATCTTATTTAATAGTAGTCAAAAATAATTGAGTTGAAAGATAGATTGAATTTTACATCATTTTTAAGAAATTAATTTTAAATGTGGCAAAATGCGACATTTGAACGAAATTGTCCAAATTTCGACACCTTCAACCCTTTTTCTAACCAAACTATTGAAACTGTGTTTCCCAGATTGTGTCTGCCCCCTAATATGAGGGTGTAGAATTCTAATCCATTAAAGAAAAGGAAAGAAAGTTTGTTTTCAGGGTCTGATTTTATTACTTAAAATTTTATTTGTTCTTGTTAATTAGCATATTTAAGATTAGGTCCAAACCATTAAAATTGAGTTTTAGTATGTGAAAATCTGATCATTAGATAAAAAAAGTAATTCATGACACTCTTTTTTTCTTTCTTTTTTTCTTTGGTGCTGTGTTTTCTCATCTTTCAGTTAAATGCTGTCATTTGTTGGAAATGATTCTCAAATAACAAAATTAATGAAAGTACAACATTTATGATGTCTCTCTTATGTTGTAAACTATATTTATTTAGCTTGAAGTGGAGACGCGGTATATTGGATGGCTTAGCTGTGATATTCCTGATGGAAAATTCTCTTGCATTCGTTTAGAGCTTAAAGGTCCAGATAACACTCTAAGACTGAGACAGGTGAAAGTATTGGGCGTCCAAGAGGGTGAGAGCAGCATACACATTGGAAAGAATGTCACTGCAACACAAATACAACAGAAGAACTGTGAAGCTGAGACTTTAAAAGTTTTCAGGCTTCTAACATCACAGGTTTGATATATACCTCCCAACATTTCTGACACACATCCAAATATTGATGTGCAAAAATACTTCTTAATATTTTTTGGGGGTCTGCCAAAAAAATTTAACATAAAGAACTTTTCCATCTAATTTCCGCATATTAACATATTAAAATGAAATCTTAATTCCTTGAGAGTTATTCCTTAAAGAAGGAAAATAATTAATTTAGGTGATATTTTAAGTTATCGAATCAGTCACAGAAATGCATTATGTTTGAAAGATTCTGGCTTTTTGGATTTCCTAACCTGGTAGTCATGACCCTTATGAATTATTTGCATTTTATCACTAATATATTTTTAAAGAAATTTCAGCATAAGTTGTTGCTTTATATATTTCATGGTATGTTTTCACATTTAAAATTTTTTATTAATATGTGACTCCATATTAAACAGAGATTAAAGCAAAATGCACTCAAGCAATAACAGAGGGTTTCTGCATTTGGTTTTTATTGCCCTCTTAGATGAAAAGCCTTCTTCAAAAAGGTTTCAAGACCAAACCTCTATATTTACTTTGATGGAGCTTGCATGACGTGTAAATGTTTAATAAATGATAGTCCTTATTTTCACTTGAAAAAAATTTCCCTTTTTTTCGGAATAGTTTTGTATGCCATACTAAAACTTATTTATTCAAAGATAAATATACAAAGAATATTTTTAACAATTATATATTATGTTGAAAAAAGATTGTTTTTAATAGTTAGTATCATAGTTTTTGATTAACTTAAAAAGGCCATTGAAAAAAATTACATTGAAAAGTTCAAAAAATAGATCTTTTCAGATAATAGGTCTTTAAGGTAAACAAACATCAAAATATGTGTTATTCAATAACAGAATAATAAATTAAACATAATTAACAAACGTTTTTTTTTCTTTCTTTTTTATGTTGTGAAGAATCAGCAGCGTAGATAAGCAGATTAAAATAACATTAAAAATAAGTTTCAAATTCTAAAAATAAATTAATTCAAATTGATGAAAAAATAATCTTTAACAGGAATTGAACTGAATTGAATGCGCTTCTTTTTATGAAATCAACCGTAATTTAAAGCAAAACAAATTTTATCTGCTAATGTTCTTTTCTAACACTATTAATATTCAGCTTCAATAATATTCATCGAATATTCTTCTCCCCAATGTTTATTTATTTTGATTGTTAAAAAGTCTCCAGAAAATAGATGCTTTCAATATTTACTTATATTCTATGTATCAATCACTCAAATTTTAGTATTTATTTAATTTATTTTGTGTTTAAACAAGTATAAAATTTTCATTATGAGTCTAGCTTAAACTACTTGAAAGAATTAAGGTGGAACTTGTACCAGATTTTTGATCTAATATTTCATAACTAGAAGCTCTAATGTGTGTTTTAACTGCTTGTTATATGTGTATATATATATATTATTTCAATAATCGTAGGTGTTTGGGAAATTGATCAAGGGCGAGTTTGAGGATGATTTAAAGAATGATGTCAATCCAGAAGCACAGTTGTCACACTCTCAAAGCACACTGGAGACAAATGATCTCAAAGAACATATGGTGGGAATTTTATTCTCCAGAAGTAAACTCACTCATTTGCAGAAACAAGTAAGTTATCAAAAAACTGTTTATTAATTTAATGAACTAAGAGTATTAGGTTAAAAAATATATATAACTGCATAAATGTGTATATTTTTTATGTTTTTTTTTTTTTAAAGTAATATGGATGGTTGACCGAATGTAAACAATAACAGGCTTCCAAAAACAGGAAGAAATTTTGAAAACTTCCGGCGAATCCCTTCGCTTACAGGGTTACCACTCCACAGAGAGAACAAGGAATTTAAAAATCACCTGAAATAACAGGGAAAATGCAGGGAATTTTCATTTCTTCTTTACGAACTGGGAATTTTGTTTCTTATTTTTGTCTTTTAAAGAATGGTGACCCCTCAAAGCGTAATCTATGGGATGTTTCAGCTATACTAAACTATTTCCTTTACTATAGCATTATTTAAGTATGTTCAGCTGTTTTTCCAGCAATTAAAACTAATAAATTAGTTAGCCCAATATAACTTACACAGGAGCACAGTAATTGATGTGTTTCCTCTTAATATGTACAGGGAAAACACAGGGAATATTTTTTACAGATTTGAGTGGTGACCCTGATGATTGACTGAATGTAAACAATAACAAGCTTCTGAAAACAGGAAGAAATTTGGAAAACTTCCGGTGCATCCCTCCAGTTATGTTATGCTTACGAGGCAATGTGTGAACAGGCTTATTATTTTAGAAGGTTTTATTATTGCGATTTGTGTTTAAATTTATTCATAAATTTTACCATTCGTATGAGTTTCCTGTAATTTACAAATTCTAACTGGTTGTAAGCCTAATTTTAAAAAATTAATATAACCACTTAAATGCTATGTTTTAAGTGTTATCCCTTATTTGGCTATATTTGTGTAAAATATCACCGTTAGTTATTTTTTGAGTCGCATCTTGCAGGGCATAGTATGCTGTCGGAATCTTCAGAATTTTTATGATGTTTGTTCCATGCAATTTAAATTTAGAAAACGAGTTATATTGCAAACACTACTTGTATAATAATATTTGATGGAGCCTTTTTTCAAGCTTACGCGTAAAAATCAATCCGAAGTAGAAATCTGGAAGTACAGATGTTGATGTAATAGAATTGAGTTAACATGTCTTATGTACTAATGAAATGAGTTGTATTTTTGTAGTGGTAGACACTATGTGAATAACTCCTTGTCTAAATATTTATATTGTTTAACCTATTTTTTTCCTCCTTAAAAAAAAAGGTATGTTCCCATATTGTTGCTGCTATTAGAAAAGAAGCTTCCTGTGTGAGAGATGAATGGGAAATCTTGTTATGCAGCAAATCTCAGTCAACAGAAGAACTGCCAAAGTCCTCTGATGCTTATTGTTTTGAAATGTTATCTATGGTGCTGGCCCTCAGTGGTTCCAGTGTAGGCCGTTCCTACTTAGCTCAGCAGGCAGGACTGCTCAGGGACTTGTTCAGTCTCCTGCACACGGGATCTGCCAGAGTTCAGCGGCAAGTATGTATTTGCTGTGTCTGTCAGCATTAAAACTTTTTTTATTACTCTGACATTTTGCCATAACCGACCAAATAACCGTTTAAGAACTTTTGCATCGAAAATCTGCATATCATCTTATTGCTTTTGCACTTTTCACTTCATGACTTTTCCTGACAGTTATATGCATTTAATATTCTATTATTATTATTTATTTATTTGTATTTTGTTTGTTTCAAATAATACTTGTCGATACCTATTACTACCACAACCAGTCATTTAACTGGGAGAACAATTTATTGCTTTATAAGGTTATCGGATCAGAAATTACGATGTAATGCTTGTTCAGCATATTGCATTCCATGAGTTGCACATTTTTGCAAAGACTGTTGCGCAGTCAGTTCGATCAGGATAACTATGAATTCAAATTTCAAGAAAGTACCTAAAATTTTAGATTTGCATTTTTGTGTCAGAAAAAGTGACAAAAACTAAAAGTTTTGGTAAGTAGGTAGTTTATATTTTATTTTGATAGCTTTACTTCATTTCTAACTAACTGTTAGTTTTTACCCAGAAAAATGTTAAAACAATCAGGATAGCACAAGTTCTTAGAAGAAATAATATTAATTATAGGAATTCTTATATATTATAATTATAAGAATTATAGAAATAATAATGATTCAACGAAATATGTTTGCCGAAAATGTATAATGGAAACCCCCTGTATATGTAAAAAATGCTTTTAGCAATTAATTAAAAATTCATATTCTTTGTGTTTGTAGTGCATAAAAATTGGAAAGATGCAATTTTGTTTAATTATAAAGTTTTTTTTGTTTGTTTGTTTATTTAATACCTAACATCCATATTTTATACATTCAATTACGAAACAAAGTCCGATCATTTGACCAGCTATGGTAGAAATATGTATGCATTAGGTGTTGGTACATTTAGTGTTAAGGAAAAATACATATAATTTTCTAACGAAATTAATAATGAAGGTTTAGATCTTTAAAATTTTAACGTTTATGTTTGATATATTGCCATTTTTAAAACTAGAAATTCTTCTAATTATTAAAAGAGAAATTGACTTTTTAGAGTAACAGAAAATAAAAGATTTGATTAGATTAATATTAAAATGATTTGATGCTTAGAAAGCAAGACATTCCTTAGATTATAAAAAAAAAGAAATTAAATAAATTTTCAGCTCATTTTATCATTAGTGTATAACTTCTGAAACTGTTTTTCAGACAACATTATTGTTCATTTATTTCATAATTCTTCATTCTGAGCTTCTAATTAATTAACTTTCAGGTGTTTTCTTGAAAAAGAATTCTTCAGTGAGCATGATCAATGTTATATGATAATTCAGATATTCACAAATATTTAAATATGCTAGTACAGAGTGTGTAGCGTTTTTAAAAAGTTCTTAAAGGTGCTTGTTTTCATTTTTTAAAACCCCTTAAACGCGGTTTTTTGAATGGTTGTTTTTAAAAAGTGCTTGATTTTAGCTACGAATTATGCAAATAGACACAGTTCACATTGTTCTATTCAGCGTTTTCACAATTAATTCAATCCCAATCTATTTCAGCGTATTGTTAGTTCGTAGTGTATGAAATTCGTTTTACATGATTCATAATTTCATGATTTTTGACATGTCGGTTAAAACAATATAAAACCGTCAATTGTCGAAAACTTACCAACCCTGCCTAATTATATTTTTTAAAAGTGCTTAAAAATATTTTTTGAGTGCTTGTAAAGTGCTTACAAATTGCTTTTTTTTTTGTTGATTAATTTGGCTACGCACCCTGTAGTAGTAATTTTTATTGTCGGAAACAGTTCATTTTTTTTAAAAACAAAACTGAAGAAGTATTTTGAACTGAGTTAGTTTTAAGATAAACCAAATTCTAAAGCTTTAATTTTTTTTTTTAAATTTAATTTAAGTGTATAATTTTGTGTTTAAAGTAATTTTCATTTATACTTATATATACTTCAATGTTCAATGAATCTATGTAACACAAAATTCTACTGCATATTCTTCCTGTTTTTTTGGAAAAGAATTTATAAAAAAGTTTTGTGATTGAATTTAGGTGACTTCACTGCTGAGAAGAGTTCTCCCTGAAGTGAGTCCTCCCACTTTGGCCTCCATTCTGGACGTCCCCTCCCTCCCCCCAGCAGATTTCAGCATCATTTCAGAAGAGAGCAGCAAACAAGAAGAAGAAGAAGACAAGACGGGTATATTGGATGTCTTCCTCTCCTGCATAGCAAAAGCCATCACTGTACAGACCAAAGTGAAAGGAGGATCATCTTCCAGTGGAGGAGGAAAAGGTGTTACAACTGTCACATTAGCTACCTCTATTCATCCAAGGTGATCATCTCCATTCTCTTGCAAAAACTTATTGATTATGCTGAAATATAAGAATAATTAATTTGTGTAAAAAAAACTCTTTATTTAATAATTTCGTAGTTCAGATTTTTTCTTAGAAATACAGTCAAGCCCCATTATAGTGAACATGGTTAATAGTGAACTCCTTGATATAGTGAACGAAATGTTCACTCCTGTGTCTTGCTATACACATATAATATTATTTATCGTGGATATAGTGAAGAAGAGAGGAAATTAGATATTATGAGCGTTTTTCTCTCTTCGACTGATTTTTTTTTCTTCATTTTTTGGTAAATTTGAAATTTCTACTTAAACAGGTTGCCACTCCACAGGGAAACTCTGGAAAATACAGCAAATTTAAAAGCTACCTAAAAATGCTGGGAATTTTGATTTTTTTTCTTTGCAAACTGGAAAATACAGGGAATTTTGTTTCTTATTTTTGTCTTTTACAAAATGGTGATAACTCAAAGCGTATGTTAAGGGGATATATAATCATGATATTTCAGGTATACTAAACTATTTCATTCACTATAGCATTATTTAAGTATGTTCAGCTGTTTTTCCTGCAATTAAAACTAATAAATATAGTTAGCCCAATATAGTTCACACAAAAGCACAGTAATTATTATTTCGTCTTAATATATTGAGTATAAAATGTACAGGGTAAACGGGGAATTTTTTTTTCCAGATTTAAGTGGCAACCCTGATGAAATACATATAGCTCTTTTTAAAACCATCTATTGATTGGCATTGGTTAGATTGTAAATATATGTATTATAATATACAATTATATAATACATATATTTACAATATATAATTAACGTAATGGAGAAATTTAAGTTGCTACTATCCGTGGATTCAAGCCTTCAGCTGATTCAGCTCTTGCTAAATTCACTGAACCCAAAAGCCACTCTTCTTCTAATTCTTGCAGAGAATTTGTTACTTCACCATTTTTTTCTCCCATTTGGCTTAAAATTGCTATATTCTCTCCTGTTTTGGTTTTAATGTCATTTTTAGGCCTGTTAACAAAATCAAATCTCTTAACGATCCTCTTAGCTTTGATAATTCCTGCTGCATTTGCCACATTCCTTGTTGATGCAACCATTGGGGAACTGTTTTAAAATGTTTACTTGGGGGCAACAGGATAGATTTGTCTGTTATCAAGAATTCGAGAAATCTTCGATTGCTTCACATTGTTGGCATAAATTCAGTTTCACCAATACTAACTCATCCCAGTTGCTCATCTTGATGCCGTGGAATCTTCTTTTATTCATTTGAATGCTGATTTCCTAGTTAACATCAGTTCCGACACACCTCTCCATAACACCTGGAAATGCATTTGCCTCTCTGTCACAGTGATTTTTCTTGTTCTGTCTTCATATTTTTCTTCTTTCGGCCTCTGGCTTTTCGTGTTTTGTTTCTCAGCTTCATTTTTCGTTGGCCTCTTTCCATTTTTGCTTCTTTAATTCTTGTCTTGCAAAATGGGCACCTATTTCTTGATGCACTTGAAGCATATTGACTGTTTTTTCTTTCTGAAGTGAATGAAGTTTTCTATTGGGTTAATAGTATTGTTTATTTTGTGAATAATAGTATTGTTTATAATTGAAATAAAAAGCAATTAGAACAATTTATACTGGTCTTTAGAATAGATTTATTTTAAAAAAGTATTTTTAAAATCAGTTTAACTAATTGGAATATTTGTTTCAAAAGAGACGACATTGGTAGTCGATGGTGGCTCAGGGGCTGTATGTCACGCAAACTTGCTGAAGTTATTATTCAACTGCTAAAGGACATGGCAGCTGTAAGTGTGCTTTTATCTTTAAATTTGTAATGGTAGTATTTAACAAATCTTTAATTATTTATTTGTGGCTGTCTCTTAGGGAAAGTTGACTGAAGCTTGGGCTAACATTACAAAGAGTGCTGTTGCTGAAAATATTTTGAATTTGACAAAACTTGAGGAACAACATCGATCTCCAACTGAATGCTTGAAAACACCAACGGTTAGTTGACTTAACTTTTCTAAAAATGCCCTCCTAAAGCTTACATTATTGTTTTATGTAATAAACACCATATATTTCTTTCATTGGTTCGTTATTTAGCGGATATCTAAAGACGACAGAAAAGGACACAACATTGCCATTAAAATTTTTACTTTTTTTTCCATTTATCGCAAAGTTGATTCTTGTTCAATGAGAAAAATGATGGTGCTAATCATTCTATTATTACTCAGATCATTATAAAAACAAGTTTTATTCCAGAATTGTTTTAGCAACCCTCTATTGCTTGTGGCTAATTTTTATTCCCTATAGTCATAGGCTATGCGTCAAATCGGTTTGCACCTTCTTTAATCGTATTTTAGTGGTTCTATATCTACTCTAATGTTATATGCAGTCAGAAAAATGACAAGGTGCGAAGTTCAGATTATCACTCTAATCTAGATGAGGCTTCCCAAGGTCCTTAAAAAACTGCTTCATTTGTATTTTAGAAAATAAAGGCCTTTAAAAGTACTTAATTTTGGTATTAGGTTTTTGAAGGTCCTTAATTTTTTAGCATCACTATAGTTGATAGGAACAATATTTATTTTAAATTTATTAAAGCAAAAAGTCCTTTTATTACCTAGAATTAGACCATGCATCAAGGGTAGAGCATTTTAGAGAGACAAGAAGTGTGTGAGGGGGGGCTACAGACAAGAGAAAGAAAGATTGTCCTTTCATTTATATAGTGGTTATTTCATTAATATATTCTGCCTTTGGGCTAGAATGATACTCTGTGAGGAGAGTGAAGCATTCTAAAAGAAAGGAAAAGAGTGTGGACAAGGAGATACTGTGCATGGAAATGATGGTGCCTTTCTTGAGGGGGGGTGGCAGTTCTAAAGAACCTAAATAGAAGATTCCCACTGGCCTTCAAAATCAACAGAATTCAAGAAATTCAGTTCTACTGGTAGTGCATTAGCTTATAGGAATTAAGTAAACCCCTAGGAAAAGAACTATTAGAAAAAAGTTTTTAGCTAGTAATCCATAACGAAAACAGTTGCCAAAAATCTTAAGAAACTAAATAAATTTGTATGATATTTCAATGTGTAAGTAATTGTGAATTTGTAAACATCAGTTACATGTTTTTAAAATTCACGATTGTTATACTAAAAATTAAACAGATCTGTAATAAACAAGGTTTGAAAAATCTCAGCCCATCTAGGTTTTTCATTAAAAACCCTAGGTCTATTAGAATCAAATTCAAACTTCATAATAATTATTTTATTCAGTTAACATTGTAACTTAACACACTGTTTTTCTTTATTATTATCCTTTTTTTTTTATTTATTTTACTTTTGGTTGCTTTGAAATTAGTTCATGTTTTTCACCAGATTGTTTAGTAATATTATGTAAAGTTAATTCCTAATAAAAGTTTCGGCTGGAAATAATTTTATGTAAAGCTCATCATAAAAGTAAATATAACACAATTTTTGTTTAGTAATAATTTCAAAATGGTTATTGAAGTGACCTCCTATTGTATCTTTATCTTAACTGAAAAACGAAAATTCTAATTTAGCTGATGAAATATTTCTCAAAAATAAAAAAATTTGTTTCATTTCTTTATGCAATCAGGCAGGGATGAAAAACAACAAATATCCATTTAAACGGGAACGTTTAACATTAGTTTCATATAAAATGATTTGGTTCCATTAAATTTTATTCGTCTATATTCAATACGCAATTGAGTGGCTGTATATCGAACTTTAATAACTGATTTATGTTTTGTAGCTGTGGCTGGCATTAGCCTCTTTGTGTGTGCTCGATCAAGAACATGTTGAACGTCTCTCTTCTGGACAATGGGTTGGATCTAAGAATGCTGGTGATGGACAACAATCTCAACCTAGAGTAAGATTTTTATTTTGCTATCACAAACTATTTTAAATTAGTTTTAAACGTTTATCAAAATATAATTTTTTTTAATATTGCGACCTATCTAGTTTTTGATTTTGAAAAATATATATATTTTCCAAGTGCTTCTTTATTTTTTCATATTACATGGTGCGTAGCATTTTGGAAAAGTGCTTAAATGTGCTTATTTTCGTTTTTTAAAGGCCCTTTATTCTATACATCATTAAAGCATTGTGATTCGTATGTCTGACCACAATTCATATTTACACAATTTTGAAATGTAACATCGTGATGCGTTTTCATACGATTTAAAAACATCTCAATTATATTTTTTTGTCAATCAAGAACTGACATAGAACTAAAAAAATAATAAAATGGAATTTTAAAAACAAGTAGACTGAAAACAAGAAATTTAGTTTTGTCAAACTTGAAAAGGAAAATAAAGAAAAGAGGATAGAAGCAGGCAAAATGAAAAGAAGAACTTTCAACTCAAATGAAAATGAGTGCATAGAAGATTACATAGGAGAAAAGTTGTACAGAGTCTGGAATAATTTTTGGACTATACTTAGCCTAATATTAATACATACATACATAATATAATAAAGTATGCTTCATAAATTACTACAAAGCAATCAATAATCACTTTGTTTAAGTTTTATTCTATTGTCAATGTGACTATGTTTTCCAAGTGAGTATTAATGCGCTATCAAATTAAGATTATTTTGTAGTACATTCCATTTCTACAGATTGAAACTATTCTATAAAGTTTGGTGAAGGACTTTTAATTGCTATTTTGTAGAAATGTGGTTTTTTTTAGGAAATTAAATGACAAATTTTGACTTTATTTTTCTTTTTTAACTCAATTTTCTATTTTATTAATTATAACATTGAATACAATGAAAAAAACCACGTAAATAATATACTTATCAATTTTTAAGTAAAGATATGGGACAAAATTATCCAAATCACCATTAACTGATGCCTTCCAGAAGAATCTTACCAAAAAAATGTTTTAAGGAAATGTCTTTAAGCAAAAAAGCTTTTGTGAAAGAAAGTGTTTCAAAGTTACTAATACACCAAAAGCTAAATGAATTGCATCTACATTTAACATTTTAACCAAACTTGTGTTAAATTTTTTTTTTTTTACATTTACACCCCAAGGGCTTTAACGTATTACACAGTTGTCACTCCGTAGGAAGAACGGGGAATTTAAAAATCACCTAAAATGCAGAGAATTTTGAGTTTTTCTTTAGAAACTGGCAAAACACAGGGAATTTTGTGTCTTATTTTCGTCTTTTTAAAAATGATAACCTCTCAAAGTGCAATCTTTCTTTCCTTCCAGGCGCGGATACGTGCATAGGTTAGTGAAACCCTTACCCGTATAATCCGCGTCTGGCAACTACTTCCAGCCAACCTCAATTAATTATTTAAAGTTTCAAAAGAAAGGAGGTTAAAATTTTGTTTACAAATATACAGAAAATTAATTTGTTTACAAATAGACAGAAATATTAATTTGTTTACAAATAGACAGAAATATTAATTATTGTTTAAACAATATATATATGACCTATAGAAAGTGACAATAAATGAATTTTGGAAAGTAAATTAATAGAAAGAGGAAGAAAAAAAAAGGTAATAAAAAAAAAATATATATGTATATATATATATTTAGTTCTCCATTAAAATTTTGATTTATAGGTATTAAATAATAAAAGAAAGTAATTAAAATGTTATAATAATAAAAAAAAGTTAAATAGAAAAGATATGTACAGTATTTACAACATATAGGTAGGCATTCCAAAATATATAATAATTTTTTTTATATTTAAAATTTTAGAATATTATCATTATCAGAAAGAAAATTCATCACTAATAATAATTTGGTTTTATGAATTGTTTAGTTATGAATGTTACTGTTTGGTTAGTTATGAATTGTTTTTGCCAAGTTGGTAGATAAGTGATACTCAATGCACGAGTATGCCATGAAGCTGTATAGATGCATTCCGTAATATAGTGTTCTGGTGTGCCCAGAAGGCCGCAGGTGCAGTGATCATTATCTGAGATGTTTAGATATTTAAAATAACATGGAAAAGGACCATGCCCAGTTAGAAACGAGATTTCTTGTTTTGATGGTATCATCTTAAAATAATCTACTTTATTAATAATTTTATATAATCTTCTTCCCTTATCTGAATTGTTCCAATAATTTTGCCAAATTTGTGATACAGAGTTCTGAAGTTGATTCTTAAGATGTGAGATCGGGAAGGGATATGAGTAATTTTGTTGTTTAGTTGTCGATAATTTAGCTAGGGCATCTGCATTTTCATTACCTGTTCTGTCATCATGTGCTTTAATCCATGAGATAAATATATTTGTATTAAGGAGTAATTTTTGTATTTTAGCCGAGAGTGAATTTTTCGTGCCTGGGTTGATTATAGAGTATAATACTGCTTTAGAATCCGACCAGATTGTATATTTTTTAGATGCCTTAAATGAAGTCTGTGATTTGATGAATCTAATGCATTCTAAAATAGCAAGTTGTTCAGCTTGAAAGACTGAGTTGTTATTATTAATTGTGTAATGATTAGAATGATTTATGTTGAAGAATGCAAAACCAGTTCCAGTATTTGTTTT